>NW_020643431.1:387-1000 GCF_003573695.1 Papaver somniferum
TTTGATTTCCCTTTAGATGTGAATCAAGGTTTTGGAAATCTTGTGTTTGTTTTGAGAAAAACAATTACTAGGTAAAAGTAATATCAAAACAAACTTGTAGATTAGGGTTTATTATACTCTTCAAAAATAGGAAGAGAAACCTAATTATTCTACAACAAGAACAACTAGAACAAATCTAGAGATATCTTGTTTAAAACTTCTTAAGGATTTTTACGAGATACCTTAATCGAAGTTTTCTTTCTAGCTTCCGATTTCGACTAACAAGTGTTGATATACGATCGCAAACTGAAATCTATCAAAACCTAGGGTTTATGATCAACAACTCTTGAATGGTTTTATATCATAAGAGAAAACTTTAGAGTAGACAAGAGGTGAAAAACCTAGATTACAAGTTGTATAATCAATCACGAAGATTAAATCCAACTCGGCCTTGTGATCCCCAATACAAAGACTTTTATCTCATTATTGTTCATGAAGAACAAAAGACATGGAAAACAACCTTATGAAGCTTACACCAATTTTCCAAAGGGGATAAAAAACGTGTAGCACTCATTAATCCTTTATTTATAGTGAACAAGGTAGCTTGAAATCTAAGCAAAGCTATTTTCCCTTT
>NW_020643432.1:0-437 GCF_003573695.1 Papaver somniferum
CCAATATCCAAGTGTCAATCAATTTAAATCAACAACCAAAAGGTCGGATATTCTAATTGATTGAACAACGCACAACCTGTATTATTTCAATTATATAAACAAATATAATGCGGAATATAAATAACACAGACACCAGAATTTTGTTAACGAGGAAACCGCAAATGCAGAAAAACCCCGGGACCTAGTCCAGATTGAACACACATTGTATTAAGCCGCTACAGACACTAGCATACTCCAAATTAAATTCGGTCTGGACTGTAGTTGAACCCAAATCAATCTCACACTGATCCAAGGTATAGTTATCCTCCTACGCCTCTGAGCCCGGTAGGACACTGCGCACTTGATTCCCTTAGTTGATCTCACCCACAACTAAGAGTTGCTACGACCCAAAGTCGAAGACTTTAATAAACAAATCCGTATCACACAGAAAAGTCTAC
>NW_020643432.1:448-1000 GCF_003573695.1 Papaver somniferum
ATTCCCTTAGCTGATCTCACCCACAACTAAGAGTTGCTACGACCCAAAGTCGAAGACTTTAATAAACAAATCCGTATCACACAGAAAAGTCTACGATAATAGATAAATCCGTCTCCCACGAATATACCTACGAATTTTGTTTCTTCTTTTGATAAATCTAGGTGAATAGGAACCAATCAATAATACCAGACTTATATTCCCGAAGAACAACTTAGTATTATCAAGCACCTCACAATAATTTTAATCGACGCAGCGAAAAAAGATATTGCGGAATCATAAACGATAAGACGAAGATGTTTGTGACTTCTTTTCTATCTTGCCTATCGGAGATATAAAATCTCGAGCCAATTATTTCAATTGTACTCGTAACGATAGAAACAACAAGATCAGATCACACAACTACGATAAAAGTAGTATCGGTCTGGCTTCACAATCCCAATGAATTCTTTAAGTCGTTAACCTGGTTTAGAAGAAGAAACCAAAGGTTAAAGGAGAATCGACTCTAGCTTAGCACAACTAGTATCACATAGAATGTGTGGGGATTAGGTTTCC
>NW_020643433.1:0-479 GCF_003573695.1 Papaver somniferum
GGGGCCGACCAAGAGGTCATGAGACCGGCTCTTGATGGTCGTGGGACCAATAGATGGTCGTTTGAGCGAACTTCCAATTGTTTGGAAAGAGCTCTAACCTAATATGAGCAACTGAGCAAATTAGGTTAAAATCATTAAAACATGCGGGACCAGTTGTTTGCAAGCCTCAGGGTCACCCTTGGCCGGTCAAGGGGATATTCCCGTGTCACCATAGTGTCCGTGCTTCAGTCCTGAGAATTTTGATATTTTCTGATGCACGTTTGAGCAACATTTGGAGAAAATATGCAAAATCCATGGTTTTGCTGAAACCGGCAAAAATATATGAGATAATGAAAATAATAAATAAACAAGGAATCACAAGGTGTAGGACCGGCCACGGCTAGGGCATGGCCGACCGGCTGACACGCGGTCCCACATGCTTTTCCCAGTTTTGTGTGATTTTATGTATTTTTCTTTGATTTAAGGGAAATTCCATGAAA
>NW_020643433.1:490-1000 GCF_003573695.1 Papaver somniferum
TTTTCCCAGTTTTATGTGATTTTATGTATTTTTCTCTGATTTAAGGGAAATTCCATGAAACTGGAGAGTTTGGCGAAATTAGGGAACTTCCATGAGATGAGAGACATAAATTAAAATATAAAATAGAGAATGGGAGTGTGGGACCGGCAATGGCTGTGGCATGGTCGGCCGGCCAATGGGCGCGGGCCCCAAGGCACTCTTCCCAATTTTATGTAAATTTGATGATTTTAGATAATTTTTCATAAAATCAAAGGGATTTGTTGAAAACCAAGATATTTTGTTGAAATCAGGGAGTTTTCTTGAAATCCGGAAACCAAACACCAAATAATAATAAAATAATGGGCGTGTGGGACCGATTAGGGCATGGTCGGCCGGCTAGAACCCAGTCCCACAAGTTTTCCTAATTTTTTTTTAATATTTTCCATGATTTTAGAGAAAATACATGAAATTAGGTAATTTTAGGGAAAATTCATAAAATCAAGGAATTTTCATAATTTAAGAAGGAATAAT
>NW_020643434.1:0-436 GCF_003573695.1 Papaver somniferum
GGCTTGAAGCTCATGCTTCTCCTTGAAAACTTCAAGGTCAATATGTTTAAACGTGACTTTCTTCTTGCTGACCGAAACGCTGCGTATCACCGGGGCAGCCTCATCCCCTTCCGCGGGAACGGACGAACCAGCAAAAGCTTCGGAAGATTCTCTTTTCAAAGGAGGATTCTTAGACGATTCGGCTCTCGGCACAACACCTTTGGAGTTCTTCCCTTTGAAATAAAGTACTGGAGGCGGCGGCAGAGGGTGCTGCACGGGCACTACTGAACGCAGAGACGGAACATCAAAGGAAACAGCACGAGGAGGTGTCTGCGTACACCTAACGTCATCACGAGGACGAGAAACCGCACGATCGTCAGCGTTTCGAGACCCGGAAGGATTTTTTGAGGGACCCTATTTCCTAGGAGAAGAGGCCTTCGCCCCTGAAGAAGAAACT
>NW_020643434.1:447-1000 GCF_003573695.1 Papaver somniferum
CGAGACCCGGAAGGATTTTTTGAGGGACCCTCTTTCCTAGGAGGAGAGGCCTTCGCCCCAGAAGAAGAAACTCTAATACCACGGGGATCCATTTGAGACTCTCTGCGTGGAGGGGATCTCGGTAGACGAGAACCCGGAGTTTGATAAGGAATCCGCGGACGGTCAGACATGGCTGCGAAGAGGTACAACATAAACAACTTAGAAACAAACACAAGTATATCAACAAATATCAAAAAACCACAAAAATAGCAGTCCATCTCAACATAGCACAGAAACCCTAAAACTAGCATACATGTTTGAAATTCCCCAAAACCCTAAAACCCTAAACTCAAAAGTCCAATCAATACAAGTAAAACAATGGCCTCCTCGATTTGAGATGAAGAACAAGGGCAAACTAGCATACAAGCATTAAAAGAGGTTCTTCATCACAAACAAGGGACGACAGCAGCAGAAAGGGGAGGCTACAATACGATCAACAACAGAAAATTTACAACCAACACAGCTTAAAACAAAAGGAACAAAGAAAAGAAACCTTACCACCACAAACAGCAGC
>NW_020643435.1:0-626 GCF_003573695.1 Papaver somniferum
TTGGATTCATTAGTAAATGGATCAGAATAAGTGAAAGACTCAAAAGATGATGATTTGCTGCTTGGAAGTGACCAGAATGGAACTTTCTCCCAGAATGTGACATGACGAGAGATACGAAGCTTTCTATTAACTGGATCATAACAACGATACCCTTTTTGTTCAATACCATAACCAAGGAAGACACACAAGACATTCTTTTGACCAAGTTTATGACGTTCACGTTCTAGAAGGAGTACAAAACAAGTTGAACCAAAGACTCGAAGCTCAGAATAGTTTGGTTTCTTACCATAGAGACGCTCATAAGGTGACATTCCTCCTATGACAGTTGTTGGGACTCTATTGATGGTGTAGACTGCAGTAACGACTGATTCTCCCCAGAAATTTGAAGGAACTGAGCCAGAAATTAACTGAGTTCTAGATGTCTCTATAATATGACGGTGTTTACGTTCTGCAACTCCATTATGTTCTGGAGTTTCAGTACATGACAGTTGAATAATGGTGCCTTGGGTTTTAAGAAATTCTTTGAATGGATTGGAAATATATTCCCCTCCTTGATCAGCACGAAAAACTTTGATCACTTTACCAAACTGAGTTTTTATCATGGTTGAGAAATCAACATATAACTT
>NW_020643435.1:637-1000 GCF_003573695.1 Papaver somniferum
CGAAAAACTTTGATCACTTTACCAAACTGAGTTTTTATCATGGTTGAGAAATCAACATATAACTTAAGAGAATCTTCTCTAGAGCTGAATAGATATACCCATGTATAACGCGAATAATCATCAGTAGAACTGACATAATACAAAGCACCTCCCTTTGACATAATTGGAGATTTACCCCAGACATCAGAATGTATAAGAGCAAAAGGTTCAGTTGAGACAGAATTGCTAAGATTAAAAGAAAGAGCTGGTTGTTTTGCCAGTTTACAAGAGATGCAATTTGGTTCTTTATCTAACCGAGTATCTCCTAGTAAACCCTTATTGATCATATATGAAAGACGAGAAAAGGAAGCATGACCTAACCTA
>NW_020643436.1:0-633 GCF_003573695.1 Papaver somniferum
GAGTGGAGTGAAAAGAGAACACTGATGGTGGATATGCAAAATAAGTACAATCATGACCGTTGTTTGTTTAATGGTACGCTGCTATGGACGCATGACAACCTGCGTGATGCTCGAGAACATGCTTCAGACTTAGAGGCTAGAGTGCGTTTTTTAGAAGGAGAGTTACAACAAGCTCGTTTTTTCTTAGGCCCTGGGGTTAGGTCTAGTATGTTGCGTCTTTCCGAGGAAAGAGATAATGCTAGGTCCGAGGTTGGTGCACTTAGTAAATCCCTAGCAGCGTCTCGAGCGGATGTTGCTCGCCAAGTGGAGTCTGAAAGAGATCTTGAGATGAATGTGTATCGACTTCATAAAAGGATGGGGGAGGTGAATGATGAAGTCAACCATCTTCGTCACTTGGATTCGATGAAGCAGGTAGACTTAGACGCCAGTCAATTTCCTCTTACGAACCTTCAAACGGATTATAAGAAACTATCCACCGAATATGACTTTCTTGATGAGGCTCGGGACGCTGTTGTCAATGAGTATGAGGAGGCTTCGGCTAATGTCGAAGGTATAACCTCGTTTTATCGAGTGTGATTCTGTTATTTCTTCGTTTTAACCCCTTGGTATTTTTTGTTTTCAGCACTCGAGGGA
>NW_020643436.1:644-1000 GCF_003573695.1 Papaver somniferum
AATCGGGTGTGATTCTGTTATTTCTTTGTTTTAACCCCTTGGTATTTTTTTTTCAGCACTCGAGGGACAGCTTCACGCAGCAAATGATGAGCTTAAAAAGACTCAATCTGCCTTAGTGCAGCAGGAAGGACAAACCAATTATTTCAAAGGGTTGGCCGCGTCTCGTGAGGAAGCAGCGGAGATTGCCTCCAAAGAGGCGGAACGCCTATCTGTATTGCTGTCTCAAGCCCACCAGCGGACCGTTGTTATCACTTATAAGGCTCGATGTCAGTTGGCTGAAGAGACCAACAAAGTCTTGTATAAGATTGAACTTGGCCTTAGAGTCGAACATGGTCTTGTAAAGAACTATCCGCGCC
>NW_020643437.1:0-1000 GCF_003573695.1 Papaver somniferum
CACACAGTGAACATGATTACTTAAAAAAACTCTGGATCGTAATAAGAAAATATACCTGTAGGAGCTGGTGAATCGAGATTGTTTCCTTATAAAACGAAAACTTTAACTTATAGTATTGATTTTTCTCTGTGGTTATACATCCAATCTCTCTCTCTCTACGTGGTTTTAAGAGTTTGATTGAAAAATAAGATTAGAAAGAAAGCAATCGACCGAAACACATGGAGAGATATTTGTACTGTCTTCTTCCACCCATGTGGTTCACCATCGGTGATCAGAGAGAGAGTAATAGAGCTTGCAATTTAGGGTTTGGGGTGTAGAATGTCCGTGGTAGTAGTAGTATAGGGATTATTTTTATTTTTTATTTTGATTTCGTATATGGAATCATATTGAGACGCAACTTTGGGCCAAAACCAAAGATATTGCGAAAAGGCATACAAAAGTGGTGTGAAAAATACATAATATTGGTGGTGTGAAAAAGAAAAAATTTCCTATTGGTCTAAATATTCTCCGGTGGGGCCAGAAGTTCTAGGAAGAGAGCTTGATTCAGCTTTCAACCACAGTAGAGAAAATTCACCTGAAATCATAAATCACTAGTGTCTTTCCCGTGCGTTGCACGGGATTAAGTTATTTGCGTTGAAAATATAGAGACAGGTCTCTCCTATTGTGTGAAAATGTATTATCTACTTGCTTAGAGACCGTTGTGTATTAGCAGATCGAATTTGTAGCCTTAGCCAAAACAATTGGACCGAAAATTTGGTCCCAGTTAAATGGGATATTACTTGAGCTGAAATTGTAAAGATTGTAGAGTATTAGCACATCAGCCTGCCTGTTTGGGACGACCAATCTTCGGTAAGCATCTCAGAGAACCGCTGATCTTAGTAGTTAGTTCTATGTACAAAACCTTCATTGTCTGACTCATGAATTCGATCTCTTATAGATATTAATAAAATGATACTCATACTTTGCTCTTTTGGTACACATTGATAATGTCTCTCTAGTC
>NW_020643438.1:0-113 GCF_003573695.1 Papaver somniferum
ACTCGTGATTTCTGCTTCCTGCGCTCTCCTCTCTTCTCCCAACTCTCGACCCCCATTCTAGGACTCATGTAGCTACTATTTATACATTTTAGGCGCATCAAATCTCTCCATTA
>NW_020643438.1:313-519 GCF_003573695.1 Papaver somniferum
CACCCGATCTCTGTGGATCGACCCGTACTTGCACGAGCTACAACCGACGACCGTGCACTTGCGGTATTACTGTAGGCCCCGTTTTATCACGTTCATTTACACACCTTTCTGGGCCTGCCAAGTTTTTGGCGCCGCTGCCGGGGATTGGTGCTGTGTTTTATCTGTGTTTTTCTTAGCTATTTTGTATTTCATTTCATAGCATTTGC
>NW_020643438.1:704-1000 GCF_003573695.1 Papaver somniferum
TTTTTTGGGCTTTTTATTTTTCTATTTTGGGTTTGTAATAATTTATTTGTGGGCTTGTTGTTTAATTTGTGGGCTTGTATTTATTTTGTGTGGGCTTGTTTAAATTCTTCCATTGGACTTGTATTTTGGACTCTGGGTTTAAACCCAGCTGAGCTTATAACTGGTTGTGGACTTGTAAGTGGACCTCGAAACCAAAGTTTTAAAACAAACGTCGGGCCTTAACCAACTGGGCCAAATTAAACTTTCAAAAATTAAAACTTGGATTTTCGTAGGCCGCAGCCTTCATTTCATTAGAG
>NW_020643439.1:0-282 GCF_003573695.1 Papaver somniferum
GACGAATAGGAAATACCGAAGCAATACCAAGAAGATAGGATGCCCATTTAAGATTGTCTTCTATAAGCCCGATGGTATTAAAGGTAAAGAGTATAAAATGTATAAAGTTGATAACGGTTGTCACAACCATGATGATCCGTTGGATTTAATTGCACATGTAATGGTTGCCAAGTTAAAACCACATCAAATGCAGACGGTGAGGTCTATGCGGATCCAAAAAGCGAGTGTGATCTTAAGTAAAATAAAGGCGGACGACCCCGACAACTTGTCTTCTTTGTCTAC
>NW_020643439.1:293-674 GCF_003573695.1 Papaver somniferum
TGATGATCCGTTGGATTTAATTGGACATGTAATGGTTGCCAAGTTAAAACCACATCAAATGCAGACGGTGAGGTCTATGCGGATCCAAAAAGCGAGTGCGATCTTAAGTAAAATAAAGGCGGACGATCCCGACAACTTGTCTTCTTTGTCTACAATGAAGTCGGACCTAGATACGATCAAAAGGATTTAATGGGATGGTAGAACGGTCATGCAACAATCGGAGTGGTTAGCGGAGTTACACGCTACACCTTGAGAAGGGAAGAAAAGGATGGTATAGTGGTTCGTATTTTCTTGGCACATCCCGAAATGATCCAATTGTCTCAATGCTTTCATCAAATTTTGTTGATAGATGCTACTTATAAGACAAACAAGTATAACATG
>NW_020643439.1:874-1000 GCF_003573695.1 Papaver somniferum
GACAAGCATTGCGGAGGGGTCTCATGGTCGACTAAAGAAAATACTAATTGGTAGTCAAAATGGAGTTGTGTCGATCCAAGAAGCAATCCATGAATTCACCAATCGTGATCTCGTAAAGATTAGGAA
>NW_020643440.1:0-380 GCF_003573695.1 Papaver somniferum
ACTAGGAATTTAAAACAGACGTTTTCAGTTCCTCATCATATATGCAAACGAAGGAATACAGTAACTCGCTGACAGGGATTCACGAGTGTTTCGACAAACTTACCTCCCGTTCCAGACGGGGGATGAACCGTTGTCGTCGACTCGGGCCACAACTCTTATGTTGTGTACGAACCCGAGGGGCAGAGGTGATATCGTAATCACCGTCCTTCTCTGCAAACATTTTATTATTTAATCTACCCTTCCGTAGGGTTTAAAAAAAATTAATGTCCAAATGTCCAAAGTCCAAAAGAAAGGTCCAAAAAATAAAGTGCAAAAAGAAAAAGAAAAATACAAAATAAAAAGAATTCCTAATACAATCTAATAAAATAACACTCTCTTTT
>NW_020643440.1:391-1000 GCF_003573695.1 Papaver somniferum
TGCAAAAAGAAAAAGAAAAATACAAAATAAAAAGAATTCCTAATACAATCTAATAAAATAACACTCTCTTTTTCTATAAAATAAAAAAAAAAATCTTCTTCTTTAGCTTCTTTAGCTCCTTTCGCTTTGCCTTTTACTTCAAGTCTTTAAATATTCGCCAAAAGCTTTGGAAAAAATTTCTTTCGCTCCAAATTCCCAAAATCTAAAAGGAAAAGACAAAAACCCAAAAACGTAAAGAAGAACAAAAAAAAAAAAAAAAAAAAATCTAAAAACTCTATCCTAAAGACAAGCCCGCGTCGGCGGCGCCAAAAATTGATGGTATTTTCAATGATGTTGTAGTAAAGAGTTCGTTGAGGCTTGTGAAGGCAATGAATTCTAGACTTAATAGAACTTAAAAATATAGAAAACTTAACTCAAAATTGATTTCAAGTGATTGGAAAATAACCAAGACACTAGAATCCACTATTACACATGAATGATGTCAAATATTTCATAACTCTAATTATCCTTTTAATCCTTTATTTCTTAATCCACAAATAATCAAACATATTCTCAAAAATTAATTGTATCCCCTAAGCATAGATTATCTAACCAAAGCATAACCTATCT
>NW_020643441.1:0-407 GCF_003573695.1 Papaver somniferum
ATATATAACCATGTCAGGCAGGAAGAAGAACAGCAAGGACTCAATTCTTCTTCCATCCCTTCTATGGATTCTGCTGCCCTGAATGTCTCTCGCAACTTCGATCCTCGTCAGTCAAGGTCTTTTCAAAATCCTGGTAACAACAAACGACAGCGTCCCTTCTGTGATCACTGTAACAAATACGGTCACACTAAGAAGACCTGTTGGAAGCTTAAAGGGTACCCAAAAGACTTTCCAAAGCCAAGGGATGCAGAACCTCCTGTGGTCGCTGCTATCACTCAAAACCCGGCTGCTGCACCAGCTATAAGCGCTGCCCAGTATGCACGCCTGTTATCTCTACTTGAAGCTGACAATGAACACACTGATGTAGCACCATATGCTAATTTTGCTGGTATGTCCCTTTCCTGTTC
>NW_020643442.1:0-416 GCF_003573695.1 Papaver somniferum
CATGTTTCATGTGATTTGTTAATGTCCAAAGAAATCCTTCTTTTCTTGTAAAACTAAGGTCGCTCTTGTTGTTCTTTCGGGAATGACATTTTATAGGGGAGAGTTCTTAATTGAACTTGTGATTAATTGCCAAATTTTTGTGGGGAGTGCGGCTGTGGAATATTGTAGGAGTTATCTTGTATCTTTATAAACTTCTTGATGAATACACTAAGTTTCGACTATGTGAAATTATAGAAACAAGTTGGTATGTTATTCTCTTTTGGTCATGAAGTATCTCGATGAAAATTTCATGAGGATCCCACTAGTTTTCGTACCTTTGCCAATTTATATTGACAAAAAGGGGGAGAATTAATGTGTAGTTCACACTACAAATACATATGGTTTACGGATCATTATGTAAGGGGGAGTGGTTTTCA
>NW_020643442.1:616-981 GCF_003573695.1 Papaver somniferum
TAGGAATGGGCTCAAGAAGGAAGAATTGTTCTTAAAGAAGATATGGGCTTGGCATACCCAAGGCCCAAAACCCTTACCCAAACCCATTTTCTATATCCATACCCGCCTCCATCTTCAGCCGTCAGATTAGATTACATCTGAATCCGATGGTCGCTTCACTATAGTGCATCAAAATCTGAAGTTCTTGTCAAACATCATAGTGTCTAAATTCTAAGCCTTCAGATTAGATTGCATTTGAATCCTATGGTCGCTTCTTTGACTATGCATCAAATCTCAATACTTCCGCTTAAAACCACAGTACCTAACTCCATCTTGCGCCGTCGGTTTCGTTGTATCTATGCATCCGACAGTAGCTACAAGCTCCA
>NW_020643443.1:0-1000 GCF_003573695.1 Papaver somniferum
GCGTCTCCTGATGCCTAAAGTTATAAAATCGAAATGGTATTTGAATACCACCCTGTCGGATGTATTTTATCCGTAACTGTATTGGTTATAGACCCTTCCGACTAATTATGTGAAAAATTCTTGTATCTACTGTGTTCATGGTTGTTATAATCCGGCAGGTTATTTGAATAAGACCTTGCCGACTATAGTTTAGCCGGCATGTATTTTAGTTATCGACCCTTCCAACCATAGTTCCGCCGTCTTGATTATATTTGTCGACCCTGTAGATGGTGGATTTTCGACAAAGGCTAAATTCGTAAACTCATAATTATACGAAACTCTGATTCAACAATCGGACGTGAGTATCGAGACACGAGTCTCTCATCGAATTCTCAACGGAGAGTACTTTCTCTCAGAGTACATGTAGATATGTAGTCTCACGACTGGACAACGGCATATCTCATGAATACTGAATACTTTCAGTGATTATTTCTATATAGCATCACGAGATGGACAGCTCCTAGACAGCTTGCTCTGCTAGTATAAAGCCACAAAGTTAATTATTCCTAATTAAGATTGATTCTGCCGTGACATTCACTACTGAATTCCCGGAATAATCTATTATTGCTCCTATTCCATGGTCGAATCCACAACTGATCCCATGGAATGGCAATAACAATTGCTCATATTCCATGGTCGAATCCACGACTGGTCCCATGAAATGACAATAACAATTGTTCTGATTCTATGATCGAATCCACAGCTTGATCTCATAGAATAGCAATAACTATATTATCTCATTACTCTGATTTCATGATCGAATGCACAACTGGTCTCATAAATGGTAATAGATAAACCTTAATTACTCCGATTCTATGGTCGAATCTACGATCCCATGGAATGGTAATGCTCACTTTATTATTCTGAATTAGTAGTCGAATCCTCAGCTGATCCTATGAATTAATAATAAACATCTTATTACTCAGTTTTGTGAATTATTCTCCACTGAATTCCACAATTA
>NW_020643444.1:0-230 GCF_003573695.1 Papaver somniferum
TATCTTCATAAACTCCTTGATGAATACACTAAGTTTCGACTATGTGAAATCATCGAAACAAAGTTGATATGTTCTCTTTTAGTCATGAAATATCTCTATGAGAATTTCATTATGATCCCTTTAGTTTTTGTAAGGTTCCCAATTTATATTGACAAAAAGGGAGAGAATTATTGTGTAGTTCACACTACAAATACATATGGTTTACGGATCATTATGTGTGTGTGTGTGTG
>NW_020643444.1:303-1000 GCF_003573695.1 Papaver somniferum
GGGGGGGGGGGGGGGGGTCATTGTGAGATGAAGTATTGACAAAGTTGTGATACAATTAAACTTTGTTGCTGTGTAATAATACTATGACACTGTATAACAATACGAAAACATATTGTTTTTATATATTGTTATGGATACGGATCTTCAACAACTATGATGTTGAGTTGAACACGTTCAGAATCACTGGAGTACTTGGAAGTGACAAAGATTTCGAGTAATATTAAAGAACCAAGGAAATAAAGCATTTGGATGATAAGCTACAAATTTTATTTATTTTGTAATCCATATGTATTGATAGTTTTGTCACTAAAATGGACAAAGGGGGAGATTGTTAGAGCACTGCTCGGTCGAACTCACAAGTGTTACTATCTCAAGCTTGTTTATCAAGTTTATTTGTCAAAACTATAAGTCTTGATTTCTAGTCTACATATAGCTATGTTTCGGATTAGGGTAGAATGAGTAGTTGAGCTTTAGACTTCACGGCGTTCATCAATTGAAGAAGAAGAACTCTAAGGGGAGCTTGTAGAACCTCATCAACAAAAGGTATTTGGCGACTTGAACTCATCTATCACTCAGAAGTTTATTCTATTCTATCTCCTAATGATACAAAGTCGTATAGCTATATAGACTTTACATTATACACATTTGATATTTCGAGTTGAGTTTAACTCGCTTATATATTTCTCGAAATATATGC
>NW_020643445.1:0-352 GCF_003573695.1 Papaver somniferum
TCACAAATCCGCGTCGGAGGCGCCAAAATGATTAATGTTTTTGATGATGTTGTAGTAATGAGGTTCAAAATCTCGGACTTGTGAAGATTAAATTTAAAGATGTAATAAAATTATATATACAAAAATATTAACAATGGGTGCGAGAGGTAACCAAGACACTAGATTCCACTATTATGCAAAATTGAATGATAAATATTTCAAAACTCTATTCAATTCTTAAGTCCTCTTTTATCTTTAATTCACTATCAATCATACAGATTCTCAAACATTATTTGTAAACCTTAAGCATAGATTATCAAGAGATTAAACCAAGCATAACCTATCAAACTGAATAACAAATAATTAAGACAAT
>NW_020643445.1:552-800 GCF_003573695.1 Papaver somniferum
ATGATGTTTCATTTTTTTTTCTTTTTGAAAACAAAAAATTACAAGACAAAAATTTACATGGCCATGAGAGAAGGACTTTCAAAACTTGGATCTTGGACAAAAATTTACATGGCCATAAAGAACCCCAAATAAGGTAAGGTTGCACCAAAGTAAGCAGCAAAGCATATATATAAAGTCTGAAAAGTTGGGGATCGGTCCAACAAATCAGGTCAGCTACGAATATGAACCTGCAAACACTATAAACCTCC
>NW_020643445.1:811-954 GCF_003573695.1 Papaver somniferum
CGCTCATCATGTTGGAAAACCTCTCAAAAATATTTCATTGATGCTCAAAAATGGTTTACAAATGATGAGAATATGAGAAATACAATAAAACCGGGTTTGTAACAATTATATTTGTTACAAACCAGAGAACTACGACCCTCAGT
>NW_020643446.1:0-532 GCF_003573695.1 Papaver somniferum
ATCCGAGTTATTCCTTGTATTTTATTAGGACTCGCTGGTTTCTATTAGCTTGAGTAAATCAAATCAAGAGAGAGATATTAACTCCTTGAGATATTTTTACCTAGATTGAGTCTGACTGTCTAGTTGATTCTCTAGAAAGTATTTCGGATTTAGTCCATACAGATTGCTAAGTGAAATATTGGGTGGTGTTGTTAGACCCTCGCTTTTTTCAATTGGTATCAGAGCAGGCAAACACTTTTAAGACCTTACAAGTCTGTGTTTGTGGCAATCTGAGTCTGTGGACAGAATCTCCTACACGCATACCAAGATGTCTTCTAAAGCTTTTGACTATGCCAAATGTCTTGGGAATACCTCAAAGGATCACTCCTTAGCAGATTCTTCCGAATCCCGAGGTAAGAAGGTTATCCCATCTGGTGCTGACATCTCTCTCTCTCTCTGATGAGACATTGGGTACTATGGAAAAAGCTGAAAAGGAGCTCACCAGAATCTCAAAAAACACTGCTGAGATTATTGATTTTCAGGATCATAATCA
>NW_020643446.1:543-1000 GCF_003573695.1 Papaver somniferum
AAAGGAGCTCACCAGAATCTCAAAAAACACTGCTGAGATTATTGATTTTCAGGATCATGATCAGCTTATTGATGAATTTGAAAAGTCTCTTGATCGAGAACATGAACTCTACAGCATCATTGAGTCTTTCTCTAAGAATATTGAAAAACTTCTCCAAGAAACTACTCAACAACGTGAAAAGATTAGTGTTCTTGAAGATATTGTTTAGAAGACTCAATTAGAGAGAAACGTTTGATCGAGACTCATTCATCAGATCTTAACAGACTTCGTGTTGAAAAAGAGAAACTATAAGCATCTCTTACTCTAGCTCATGAACAGTGTAAATCCTTGGAAAAGGAAAACTCTGTCTTAAAGAGAAATTTTTCTGTACATACTAACTCTCATGAGTTACAGTACATGACGAAATGTTCTCTAGAAGAAGATTGTGTCAAGAAAAATTTGCATAGCTTACAATCTT
>NW_020643447.1:0-457 GCF_003573695.1 Papaver somniferum
TATCTCAAAATCGTGTGTTGGTAAAGCGTTTCGCTTTGATCAAGTTTATCTTCACCTAGTGACGAAAGTCATGAAAAGTTTCAATCACTTTGAGAATTGCTCTGACGTGAATCGGTCTGTGAATAACGGCTACATAGCATCCTCTGAGAATGTCTCAATGATTGAAATGAGAGTTTAGATTACATAATCATGTATTCCTTGAACCGAAGTTTTCGAACTTCGTTGATCAAGAGAAATCGGTAGGATTGTGGAATTGGCTTGCCAAGTCCGCAGACTCAGTCCGCGAACTGTCGGAAATTCTCGACCGAGAATTTCTGCTGGATTTTCCAAAACTCGATTGTGTGCTCAGTCCGCGAACTGGCGGAAGGTCTCTTTACGATAATTTCTTCTTAGTTTGGAAAACTCAACCGATTAACTTAAGTCCGCGAACTTGTTTGTGAACTTAAGAGGTTATGAT
>NW_020643447.1:468-1000 GCF_003573695.1 Papaver somniferum
AATTTCTGCTGAGTTTGGAAAACTCAACCGATTAACTTAAGTCCGCGAACTTGTTTGTGAACTTAAGAGGTTATGATCTAAAGATGTGCTCTGAACATGAAACATTAAATTACTAAGGAATGCTTTATGCAAACCGTGTCTATAATGTTCATGAGACGATTCAATTGAATCGAATCATCTTTGTTTCAATTGTATCTTGTGTAGTTACATAAGATCTCATAGCAATTTAACAACTCTTTAACTAGTTCATTTGAGTCAATTGAACTAGTTATAGTGAAGAAGAACAAGGTTAATATGAAATGCATGGTTAACCTTTTGGGTTACTATGTTGAACCAACATACACGTACACGTTTGGGCATGGTTTTCACGAACCCAATAAACGTCTACCCAAGTGTGTGTGACAAGCTAAGTTTTCGATCTAACGGTTGAGAAATATTAGCTTGAATCTAAATCAGGTTTTTATTTAACAGTGAATAAGGATTGCTTTGTACCTAAGGAAAAACCCTGATTTGAAGGATATATAAAGGAGAC
>NW_020643448.1:0-418 GCF_003573695.1 Papaver somniferum
ATAAGGAAGAAAAAAGAAAACTAACCTTGATGAATCCATGGAAAACACTAGCAGGAAGATTATTTCGAAGAAAATTAAGAATGATGAAGATCCATGGAAGGAACATTATGGAGATGAAAAAGAACTTAAAAAGATTGAAAGAAGAAGAAAGAAGAAAAGTTGCAATAACGGAATTTGCAGAAGAACGATGAAGTTGCAGAGAAAATAAAAAGAGAGAAAAAGAGAGTGAGAAAGAGTATATATAGAGGAAATTTTTTCTCGAGAAGATAAACACAATTGGTGCGGAAAGATGTAAGCGGTTAAAAAGCAGCAGTTACAAAAGACGTGTCAAGAAACAGATGGGAAAAAGGATACGTGTGATAAATGCAGAATATGAAATGATGGATAACTACGGCATTTCTCACATCATTCTCTACTT
>NW_020643448.1:618-1000 GCF_003573695.1 Papaver somniferum
CTGATAAATCCCAGGAGCACTACTCAGAATAAGTTGGTATCTCCTCAAGCAGTAATTCGGTTTTGTTTGCAAGGGAAACACTTCTCGGCTTCTCATGTGGAGTTTAAGCTTTCACGAAAACCTCTGACGCATTTCTCTGGATGGGAAAGACACATGCTGGGTCATGGCCGTGTGAGGACCGTGTTGGATCGTGCTCAGGTGACACGAGCCATTCAAGCTGCTGGAGATTTGATCATCAATCATGATATACCAGGTATGGTAGCTTTGCTCGCCCGTTGGTGTGTTCCTACTCACACGTTCATATGCAGATGGGGAGAATTTACTATTACTTTAGAGGATGTAGCTGCTTTGTTGCACCTTCCAGTTACCGGTAATTTTCCTA
>NW_020643449.1:0-425 GCF_003573695.1 Papaver somniferum
TAAGATGTTCACAGAGCTTCCAATATCGACTAGAATTCTATTGATTGCCCATGAATCTTCAGCTTCATCATCCTCATCTTCTTTCGGTTTGGATTAATTTCTAATTTTATTACCAATGGATTGTCATGCACCTCTTCTCCTTCGGGAATTTCTTTTGCAGTAAAAGAAATGATATGTTTCTGCCATTCCTCTAGTGGCGAGATTTTTGCAATATTCATAATTTCTCTTCCATCATTATCTCTTGCGAACACTCTACTTAAAACATTATCATGAAAATCTTCAGTTGTCTTATATGAATGTATGATAGAGTGACAGAATAGATTTTTTGCTTTTGCACTAACTTCTATGAAGAATGTTTCTTTCTTTTTCATTGTATTCACTTTGTGATGTTCTGGTGGTGGTGGTAATGGTTGAGATTGAGGATT
>NW_020643449.1:436-1000 GCF_003573695.1 Papaver somniferum
AACTTCTATGAAGAATGTTTCTTTCTTTTTCATCGTATTCACTTTGTGATGTTCTGGTGGTGGTGGTAATGGTTGAGATTGCGGATGCCCTACCAGAAAGTCGTTTAGTTTTCCTTGATCTATCATTCTCAAAATAATCCTTTTTACATTTCTGCAATCATTTGTGGTATGTCCATGAAAATGATGATAAGAACAAAATTCATGACTCATGTGGTTTGGAGGTGGTTCCGTTCCCATGTTCCATGATGTTGGTATATTTTCCATTAATATTATAGCTTCCCATATCTTCTCCACACTTGCATTTAAAGGTGGCATCTTGATTTCTTCCCATATTACCTTGTGACTTCCTTGTCCTTTATTATAGTTTTGTCTTTGACCTCCATAAGTTTCTTGCGGTTGATCGAGACTTTGAATCTTGTTATTTCCTCCGCGATTGTAGAAATTTATTTCTCTTTCATATTCTTCTTGATCTCGGCTCCCCATAGCTACCAATTTCTGCTGATTGTTACTTGTCACCTTCTCTTGTTGTACTTGCGAAGTATTCGCCACTATGTTTATTAGCTT
>NW_020643450.1:0-382 GCF_003573695.1 Papaver somniferum
AGGAATATTTACACGTGACTATTTTGGAAATAAAATAACTCTTTCTTCATTTGGGAGATTTTGGAAATAAGGGGAGTTTATTATTTCATTGGAAGAACGAGGTGGTAATACTATTTGGGGAAATATATTGATGACGACATCAACTTGCATGCAAGATATTTCATAGAATAATTTATTTTGATACTTTGATTAATGAAATAAAAGAAAAGGAAGGTGTATAAGAAGGGGGTGACTATTTGAGAAACCAGGAGGCGCGACTACGACCGTTTATAGAGAAGAGGGTTTTGCTGTTTTGCTAGATTGTTTGTTAGGGTTTAGGTAGAAACCAATTAATTGTGAAAACTCTACATTGATATATGCTTAATAATGATTTGATTTGATA
>NW_020643450.1:494-1000 GCF_003573695.1 Papaver somniferum
GCACTAACCAATCTAAGTGGATGGGAACATCTTGGTTGTAGGAGTTGAGGAACCAATCTGATTAGATGGAAACATCTAAAGAGTCTATTCATAAAAGTACAGAGCTCAGGTGTTAGAATTAAAAAAAAAACATGGTAGTTTCGCCATATCTTGTTGAATCCTAATCCTTATGTTTTTATTTTTTAAGTGATTTGGTGGGGCACACGATTCAAGTTGTTACCTTTGCTAGGGTGAAATAGGGTGATTGAGATACCCAAAAAAAAAAGAAAAAAAAAATCAAGACCAGACCATCAGACCAACCGGAATAAATTCAATAAAGTCGACCACTGGTGCCCTTGTATATGCCAGTTGTGTTGACCTAGAGTTAGGTTTATCGACCACTGGTCCCCTTGTATATGCCAGTTGTGTTGATATTAGTCAGACCGGTATCTCAGTCCATTAGGATAGGTTCATCTTGGCAGAGGCCTTCAGACAGATATGGGAAACACCGTTCACTTTAAACCATC
>NW_020643451.1:0-385 GCF_003573695.1 Papaver somniferum
TTTATTTGGTATTTGAACTAAGTCATGAGTATGGTGTTCAATTCAGTATGGTGTTAGTACTTTCAATTGTTGCAAATATTCAATTGAGTATGGTGTTAGTATGGTGTTTGATTGTAATGTGTATTACCGATGTAACTTGTTTCTTTTGTGCAGGTTACCATGGTTGAAATATTAAAAGATGATTCTGCTTCTAATCTTCCAATTATACATGGAGTGGCATCACAAATGGGAACTCCCCCTCCACGTCCACCGCGTTCTGGACAAGTGCATGGACCATCAGCAGGGACAGGGAGTACCACTGGCTCATCTACACCAGCTTCTGAACCTTCACATGCTTGTGCCGCAGGTGAAACATTAGCTAATAATCCTAATGCTAGTGTGAAGA
>NW_020643451.1:396-894 GCF_003573695.1 Papaver somniferum
TATGGTTGAGATGAATAAGGTTGATATGAGAGTAATCATATGGCTAACCTCGGTTAACTATTTGTGAACCAACATGGTGTACACGTTTAGGTACGGTTACATAAACCTAAATGAGGGTACATCTCATTTGTGTGTAAAAAGCTAAGTTCGATCTAACGGTTGGAAGATATTAGCTTGGTTGAATCAGGTTTTTCATCTAACAGTGAATATTGAATGCTTTGTTGCCAAGGTAACTTGGATTGCAAACCCTGATTTGAAAACTATATAAAGGAGGACTCTAGCAACTGGGAAACTTAATCCCCACACCTCATGTGTGTTACTAGTTGCATAACTAGAGTCGATTCTCCTTTAACCTTAGGTTTCTTCTCAAGACCCCGTAGGTTAACAACTTGAAGAATTCATTGGGATTGTGAAGCCATACCCAACTAGGGCTGCACATACCCGACCCAATCCGCCGACCCTACCCGTACCCGACCAAAAATACCCGCACCCGATTCA
>NW_020643452.1:0-1222 GCF_003573695.1 Papaver somniferum
AAAAAAAAAAAGCGAAAAAGCTAGGGTTTCACGTTTTTGGCTCCGGTTTTTTCTCCCTCAAACTTTTCTTGGCGTGCATAATTTTCTTTTGATTTTGCGCTCTAATGGCGCAAAATCAAGACAAAAATCCTCCAGTTTTTGTTCATAACCACGATACTCAATCAACAAGGATATGGAATCAATCAAAATCAAAAACTATCTATATCCCTAAAAATTCTGCTGGTAACCCTAAGGCTTCCGTGTTTGGAAGACAGTTTGATGAAGATGATACAAACCCTAACGCTGCAATTCCTGGAGCGTTTAGGAATCATGATACAAACCCTAACGCTGCTCCTACAGCAATTAGGAAGGTGATGGAGACGGATGTGCCTGGCGCGTCTAGGAAGGAAGATAGAAATCCTATTTCTTTTAGGAAACCGGGTGATGATGGTGTTGAAGGTTCCTATGCATCTATATTAAAGAGAAGAACCCATGTTTTGTCCAAAATTGATGCCGAGACACTTTCTCATCCTCCAATTTTTTCTTCAACAAATAATGATGTTTTGATAAAGATACCACGAGATACTCATACAAGGATTAAGGCTGTGTGGCGATTCAGCTTGGTTGGTCGTCTGGTTTTCTTTAAAACCCTAAAATTTGATGATGTTAAAAGAGAATTATTGAATCAATGGAAGCTATCTGGTTCGGTTCAATTTATTCCATGGAAGAAGGGATATTTTGTTATTAAACTAGACAATGAGGATGATCGTAAACGAGTAAGCTATGATGGTCCATGGAAGGTTCATTCTCCAAACGGGATTCAACAGCTTAAAATTCATCCATGGACACCTATGTTTGATCCTGGGAAAGATAAGATTACTAGAGCTGCAGTTTGGGTTCGTTTCGCAGCTTTGCCAATGGAGTTTTGGGATGAAGAGACGATTTTTCGGCTGGCAAGAGGGCTTGGTAGGCCGGTTTCGGTTGATCCGCGTACTTTACGCCATGAATATGGTTACTTTGCTGCAGCCCTGGTTGATATAGATTTCTCTCAACCTTTGAGACGAATTTTGATTGATGGTGAAGAGAATGATGAAATTTTTGTTCAGGAATATGAAATTTTAAACAGGCCTAGCTTTTGCGATTATTGTAAATCTATTGGCCATAAAAAATATGATTGTAGAACAAAAAAGTTTGATGATTTGAAGGATAGGGCTGAAGTTGAAACTGATCCTGAAATTAAAAA
>NW_020643453.1:0-129 GCF_003573695.1 Papaver somniferum
AGTGGTTGGGAACATTGGTAGGTTTCTAAAAGACCTACAAACTAATACCTGCCCAATTACTATCCACACACGCACCGGTCATACGAGCAAAATTCTTATATTTCTCCTTTAGAAGAGTCCCTCAGGAAA
>NW_020643453.1:140-472 GCF_003573695.1 Papaver somniferum
ACCGCAAGTGCACGGTGTCGAGGTGTAGAACAATGCAAATACGGGTCGATCCACAGAGACAAGGTGTGTGTGAGTTGAAGTTTCCTAGATAGTTCTGAGCTAGTGACAGTGAAGCAAAGGGACAAAGGCAATGAGCCTAAGGCAGTGAAGTAAAGATCCAAAGAAACAAAGTAAAACAGTTGCAGTGAGGCAGTGAGGCAGTGAGGGACAAAAACAGTGACTTTAGGCTTAATCACTAAGGCTTTTGATTCCACCTCTAACCTATGCTAAGTCAATTTTCAATGCTAACTCATGTTCTTGCCCCTTGTTTAGATATTAGTGAGATTCTAGCC
>NW_020643453.1:672-1000 GCF_003573695.1 Papaver somniferum
ATTTATTCTTGAAAACAATGAAAATACAGAATATGGGTTAAAATGGAGAATTAGAACACAAAAGACGAGTTAATTGCCAAGAAAAATATATAGAAATATGTACTTTTTAGCACTCATCAAACATCAGCCTTTTCAAGGTTATGGCTCATACCTTGATGAACCCAATTACTATCCACACACGCACCGGTCATACGAGCAAAATTCTTATATTTCTCCTTTAGAAGAGTCCCTCAGGAAATTAGAGGAGTCGACACGTAAGTTAGCTGAGATGAATAACTTAGTTTATGACGAAAGAGAACTTTCTATAGAGGAATCCTTCAAGCTGATA
>NW_020643454.1:0-1000 GCF_003573695.1 Papaver somniferum
TTAATCGATTTATGATTTTTCTTGATTAGTTGTGATTTTGTTTGATGTCGCATGCTGGGTTTTAGGAACTTTTGATGCATCATGCTTGTGATTTACATCTAATGCTTTATAAAATCTACTTTTGGCAAAGAAAAGAGTCAACAAAAGAGGTAGAATTGTTATGAGTCATCATATGAACCAATTGAATGTGATTAATGGTGAAATCCTAAGTCTCAGTACCTCTTGATATTCGTGACAACCTTGTGAATATATTTTTAGTATTTTTATTATTAGTTCTTAAATCAAACCTTTACACAATCCGAGTTGAACGGACTTTACTACCACTTTCAAAACTACATCAATAGACTAAGTCGAGACAATACAACAAATCGGTTCGCACTTCGTGTGATCGTCTATGGATACTAGATCGAGACAATACAACGACGAAGTATGTTTACTTGATAAAAGGTTCATACTTAACCAAACACAATAGGATTACTTATCAAGTAAATAAGAATTAACGTTTGTGTAATTACTTTAAATTATAATAACAACAATTATAATTGCGGAAAATAAAAGTAAATGACACAACAAGATTTTGTTAACGAGGAAACTGCAAATGCAGAAAAACCCCGGGACCTTGTCCAGAATTGAATACTCTCAGGACTAAGCCGCTATATAAAATCAAACCAACTTCGTACAGTTGAGACCAAACAACTAAACCTATAGTTCACTTAGTTCCGTCTATATTCCCACGCCTCCGACCTGTAATAAGTCACGTACTTGGAACAATTCCTTTGGTTCGTATTCCAAACAGTAAAGGAACAACAAATCTGTTTGGTATCAACTCTTTTCAACCAAGTAATATGAGTTTGACAAAAGGCTCTTCTGTTTATCTCAATAAACTCATTTGTCAGGTTCTTAGATCTAGCTTATCATCAACTACCAAAGTAATTGTTAAGATTTTGCAATCAATACTTTTAATCACAAAGAATCGTATTGATGCCGATCTACACAACTA
>NW_020643455.1:0-436 GCF_003573695.1 Papaver somniferum
CCTGCCACAGCCACCTTCACCACTTCCTGATGCCACCAACTGCCACCAAACGCCATGATGGCTACAACCCATCTCCTTTCCCATCATTTCCCTACCACTCTACCCACCTAATTCATAGATTTCCCCTCTTTTCTCTCTGAAACCATAGATGAGAAAATCAATGAATTAGGTCGAGCTAGAAGATCAATTGAGGCATGGGAATGGACCAGGAGAAGAAGAGAAGAAATGGGTCGACCTTCTTGAGTGATTTGTCACGTCAAAATTAGGTAAAAATCAAACCCTAATTTCACTGATTTGGGGGAAAAATTGTATAAACCCTAATTAAGACTTTGGGTATAAATAGATGGTGAATGGGGATGTTGTACACATGCCTGGGCTAGCCAGAGCTTCACCCAAGAGGACTGGACTAGCCAGTGCCTCAACTGTGCTGTTTTGA
>NW_020643455.1:447-608 GCF_003573695.1 Papaver somniferum
AGAAGCTTGAACTTCACGACTGGTGATGAGTGCCAAATATTGTTTATATTTATCCCTTTTTATTAGCATTTAACTCATCTTTTGTGCATTAATTCTACATTTTATCCCATATTCTGTATTTTCATTGTTTTCAAGAATAAATATTTTTATTAATTAATTTT
>NW_020643455.1:619-1000 GCF_003573695.1 Papaver somniferum
CAAAAGACCCATGAATTGTAAAATCTTCCATTCAAATTTCCTGTTAAGATACAAAAAAAATATTATCTCGAGAAAAATTCTAAGCATCCTTATCACTGTCACAACTATGTACAGAACTGACAGGACTAACTTCAGTTCCCATATTAAAACACATGTTTCTAGTAACATATTTATCCTCAAAGATGACTACCTACTGGGTCTTGCAGCTTTGAACTATTATCCTCAAAGGAACTGGCTCTTGCAGCTTTGAACTATTGTCCGATCCTTTGTTTTATACTTGCATCAGCAAGAATTCAAAATCCTACACAGGTAGTGGTCCACATGTTGACTATTATCAACACTGAATTTTTTAGTTGGCATGTTATTGATCGTTACATCAGT
>NW_020643456.1:0-578 GCF_003573695.1 Papaver somniferum
TGCATAGTCACACTAGCTTTCCAAAATTCGGTTGACTAGGTACTAGGATCGGTTCCCCACATATATATGGTATCTAACTTATATGTGTTGCACATGTCCATAGGATCGGTTCCCCTTTCTGCTACAAACTTGTTGCACCTCATACAAGGATCGATTCCCCTTTGTGATGTGTTGCACCTCTTCATAGGATCGGTTCCCCTTTACCCAGATTCGGTTCAACAAATCACAAACTCGATCATACCATCTCAGGTGATTACTTAAGATCGGTTTCACTAATAAAAGTCATACCAATACATAAGTCAGGCCTTTGTGAATAGTTTTACCAAGAACACAAACAAGTCATGAGCGGTTATACTAAATCACACATATTGGATGTTCACAAGATATGCAATGAATAACAATCCTAATAACGCCTGGCGATTTCCTTTTCGATTCGTAAACAAGTTTATGAACTTACTTCCTTAAAACATATGTAAAACATTGTTTCCTAGGATGAAATCCTCACCTCATACCCATACATAATCACAATAGCATTTAAACGATTATGTCGATGTCTTATCTACAAAGTTTAATGGTTA
>NW_020643456.1:589-1000 GCF_003573695.1 Papaver somniferum
ACAATAGCATTTAAACGATTATGTCGATGTCTTATATACAAAGTTTAATGGTTAAACAATAAACCTCGTATTGTATTCCTTAATACTATGTGTATCTAGAGTGTTCATGCTTCGCAGTTCTGTTTTCAATATGCACGACTTGGAAGATACATTAGGGAATGAAAAAGTTCAAGTCAAATATCACTAACCTCAAGTGTAAGGATGATGTTGTCGTTGTAGCTTCTTACTTCTTCACTTCTTCAAGTGTTCGCAATACTTGTAATGTCTCATATCCTAATACTTTCAAGCCAACCTGAAAAAGCGGGGGTACAACAACCACACCCAACATTTCGATTAGCAATCTGTATGGACTAACTCTAATATACTTTTAAGAGAATCAACTAGACTCAATCTTAATAAAGTATATCAAAG
>NW_020643457.1:0-561 GCF_003573695.1 Papaver somniferum
CCCTAAAGATATGACCATTAAGCACAAGTTCAAAAGAACTCTCCCTCATTTGATGTTATTCCTTAAAGAACAACAAGAGCGACCTTAATTTCAAAAGAAAAGAAGGATTTTATTGGACACCAAAAACCATAAGAATGATTTTTTTATATCCAAAAACTCAATCAAATTAATCACAAGTAAAACCCGTGAATAATTTAATCGGAATACGCAACCAAATTAAACACAAAAAGTGATCAATTTAATTGATTATGCTCAACATAAGTAAACTTACGGAGCTACGACTAAGTTTAACCATAAGGAATGATTAACTTAACCGTTCATATACTCAACACAAGAAAAACTTATGGAGTAATAACTAAATAACCAAACAAGATGATTTATTTAGCTCATAATGCTCGACATATAGTACCTTACGGAGCAACAACAAAGCCAATCAAAAATAATCAACTTGGTTGTTTAGTGCTCAACATAAGACACATTACGGAGCCTCACATTATTACATAAAATATGGATCAGTAAAGATCAATACTGTGGAATACACAAGGATTCATTCTATCTTCC
>NW_020643457.1:572-1000 GCF_003573695.1 Papaver somniferum
AAAATATGGATCAGTAAAGTCCAATACTGTGGAATACACAAGTATTTATTCTATCTTCCATCACTATTCGCATAACGACATTCAATAGACATAATCCTTGCAAACAAAAGATTTTAAGCTATCTTCCATCAAAGATTGACAATATAGGCTTAACTTTTGTATTTGTCAAAAGTCCATTCATTCTTTAACCAATACATGAATATCGATCACAAACGACTTTAATTTTTACAAGGTATGGGACAAACATAGTTCACGGACGTAAACACCAATATCCCATAACAATATTGCAATATATAAAACCATAAAGATTAATACTGCAAAAATCAATCTTTGCCCCTTGAAGGTAGAATCAATCTTTTTCGCACGGATTTACACCAAGAGTGGTTACCAAAGGCGTATAAAAAGATTTTATTAACAAAGAAGAACAT
>NW_020643458.1:0-298 GCF_003573695.1 Papaver somniferum
TCATCTTTGCATCATTTTCCCTTGCTGTTCTTGCTGTTCTTAACAGCTTCTGTTGTTTTTCTTTCCTTGCTCATTTGCTTGATGTTGCTCTTAGCTTGCAGCTGCACTTGCATCATTTGCTGTTTACATTGCATTCTTGTTGTTTGCATCTTCATCTAGTTGTTTGCTTGATGTTCTTGCACAGCATCAGAGCATCTTCTTGCATGTTGCTTTAGTGCACTGCTGTGAACTGCTTAGCCCATTTGCACCTTTGTTGCTGAATCTGCCCCTGGTGCTGCTGCTGCTTGCACTGCCTCTG
>NW_020643458.1:498-855 GCF_003573695.1 Papaver somniferum
GTCTTACCCCAGACTGATGGCCCATTTGAACTAAACGCAAGCATGATACAAATACTTCCTATATTTCGAGGGTTCGATTCTGAGAATCCCTATAACCATGTAAGAGAGTTTGAACAAATTTTCCGGGCTTTACAACCTGACCATATATCCGAAAACTCTTTGAAATTGCGCTTGTTTACATTTTCTTTAAAGGAAAGGGCTAAAACATGGTTTTACAATCTGAGACCGCAGTCAAATACCACTTGGGACCAACTCACAAATCAATTTGTCGGAAAGTTCTTTCCACATCATAGGACCATCTCTATTCGTCGAAGTATTAATTGTTTTGTCCAGTTAGATGGAGAAACACTTTTTCAT
>NW_020643459.1:0-572 GCF_003573695.1 Papaver somniferum
CACTCATATGGCTAACCATTGGTCAACCATTTGTGAACCAACCAATGTACACGTTTAGGTACGGTTACTCAAACCTAAATGAATACATTTCATTTGTGTGTGACAAGCTAAATTTCGATCTAACGGTTGAAAGATATTAGCTTGGATAAATCAGGTTTTTAATCTAACGGTGATTATTGAATGCTTTATTACCAAGGTAACTTAGATTGCAAACCCTGATTTGAAAACTATATAAGGATACGTCTAGCAACTTTGCAAAACTAATCCCCACACCTCCTGTGTGATACTGGTTGGTTTGCTAGAGTTGATTCTCCTTTAATCGTAGGTTTCTTCTCGAGACCCTGTCGATTAACGACTGAAAGACTTCATTGGGATTGTGAAGCCATACGAAACTACTTATATTGTAGTTGAGCGATCTAATCTTGCCATTTTCTTTCGTACGAGTTCAATTGAATAATTGACTTGAGATTATATCTCTGATAGGGAAAGATAAAAAGAAATCACAAACATATTCGTCTCATCGTTTGTGATTCCACAATATCTAGTTTCGCTACCATACGATTTAGATTATT
>NW_020643459.1:583-1000 GCF_003573695.1 Papaver somniferum
AAACATCTTCGTCTCATCGTTTGTGATTCCACAATATCTAGTTTCGCTACCATACGATTTAGATTATTGTGAGGTGATTGATAATACTAGGTTGTTCTTCGGGAATATAAGTCCGGTTTATCAATTGGTTCTTGTTCACTTTGATTTTTATTAAAAGACAGAACAAAACTTTTAGGTTTATCTGTGGGCGACAGATTTATCTATCCTTGTAGACTTTTCTGCGTGATACAGATTTGTTTATTAAGGTCTTCGACTTTGGGTCGTAGCAACTCTTGGTTATGGGTGAGATCAGCTAAGGGAATCAAGTGTGTAGTATCCTGCTGGGATCAGAGACGTAAGGAGCGCAACTGTACCTTGAATCAGTATGAGATTGATTAGAGTTCAACTACAGTCCAGACAGAAGTTAGTTTGTTGTAG
>NW_020643460.1:0-253 GCF_003573695.1 Papaver somniferum
CTTGCAAGTATACAAGGTCAAGATTTATAATATAATGATGAGTAGGGGTTTGTCCACAGGGAGAGGAGCATATGAGAAGTTTTCCTAGGCTAATAAGAGTGGCAATGCATTAAGGCAATGAGCAAAACATGTAACTGATATGAACCAAAGCTTGGAAAGTAAAGCAGCAAAGAAACATCTAAAAGAAGCAGCAAATAACCAAGGCTTGGAAGCCAAGGGCAGGTTGAGTTCAGTGCACTGACTTCAGTGCACA
>NW_020643460.1:453-754 GCF_003573695.1 Papaver somniferum
TTAAGCTCACAGCAAAATGGAGATGTCAATCTAGCTATCGAAGGCACAATCCTAGCACTGATAACAAAAAAAGACATGTGATAAGAGTGTAAAGTGTATCTACACATGTGTAAAGAAAGATCTGAAGTCATGACTACTAATCACCAAGAGATAGTTTCTCAGGCTAGGAACTGAGGTCGAGATCTAGCTAGCTGTCCGGACTTTACGAGAATTGTGAATGAGTTGGAGGTATTTCACAATTTCTCGCGTTGTACATCAATGGCATACACCCTCCTTGCTTACAACACAAAAACAACAAAAG
>NW_020643461.1:0-120 GCF_003573695.1 Papaver somniferum
AAAGTACAACTAGTCTAAGGGCTTAACAACATTGGACAAGGGCTGCACATGATGAAGACTATCTTATTGATTCATGGTTTCATCTAGTCCTAGCATTTGAGGTTCAGAACATACATAACA
>NW_020643461.1:131-456 GCF_003573695.1 Papaver somniferum
TAGAACATACATAACAAGAACATTACAGAACATGATACAAACATTACAGAAACATAACATAACAGGAATATGGGAGTGACAGCAAAGAACAAACATAACACAACAGTGGAGTTCATAACAGGAACAACACATAACAACATCACAGTGACATAAAATGGAGAAAATCAAAACATTAAAATGGATAAACAGTGAACAACAAAATGAACATTTAACAGAACTAAGTTCTGGACACTGGCTATTCCAGCATATTCTCTCACACGCACCCTCCAGTTCTATTTATACCCAAAACATCAAATTAGGGTTATCACCCATTTTCCCAAAATCC
>NW_020643461.1:467-881 GCF_003573695.1 Papaver somniferum
ATTACATGACACTTTGCAAGAGGTAGCCCTTTTTGATGCACCCAGTTAAATTCGATGGTTGTCTTTCTTAATGTAACCTCCACCTTCTATCCCAACCAACCAAAGAACAAGCTAGTCAAGTTTCGTTCAGTATTCTAAAGTGATTGGCAATCGTAACTTCCTATCAAACACCTTGAAGATCGAGGCCATACATGTATTGGTAGATCGTGCGCGTGCAAATTTCTTATCACTATGTGAATTGTGCTAGAATCAGGGTGCCTAAATATCTAGACTAAGACTCCTAATAAAAATACATATTTGCACAAGAGTCAACATTTCAAGGTAAATGAGCTCCATTTTTATGATTTTTCATTTTTTTTTTAATTTTTTTTGAATTTTGATGTTTCAATTTTTTTTGGAATTTTTCAATTTTTT
>NW_020643461.1:1081-1607 GCF_003573695.1 Papaver somniferum
ATTTTCAGAAAAATTGGTTTTACAATATTGGTACAAACCAAATCTAGGTTGGGTGGAAGGCCAACAGATTGTGACTCATGTAGGAGAATAGGTGCGTCATTATTAATCAAATCAAAATCTCCTAAATCATCTACACATGTCACATCATGCTCACAATCATCAATCACATTAGCAAGATCACAATCAGAGTCATCAACATCATTAACAGATTTATCCTCGTGTATCCGCTCATCAGGGGAAACATCACATGGAATACTAGAAGACATATCATGCATTAAGGTCGGGGCAGAGACACCTAATGTATTTGAACCCAAAGGTTCCATAACATTTTCAGTATAGACATGTTCTTCTAACAGAACATCATAGTCATCATCATCATCATGATAGGGATTTTGCAATCTAGGATAATTTTCAATTCTAAGGTCGGAGCTATTACAAGAATAAAACTCTAATTCATGGGGATGACTCATATCATGTGGTGTTGTTCCTGTTTCCCTAACGGATTCCCATTGATGGGTTTTCTCTG
>NW_020643461.1:1618-1827 GCF_003573695.1 Papaver somniferum
GCAATCTCAGCTAAAAATTTCCATGCATCATCCACAGTTTTATCAAGAAATTCACCATTACACATACACTCAACCATGGCTCGAGATTTAAAGTCTAGTCCCTCATAGAGGATAGAGACAAGCCTCCACTTCTCAAATCCATGGTGTGGACATTCGCTCAACAAATCATTAAAACGTTCAAAATAGTCAAAAACAGTTTCCTCATCCAA
>NW_020643461.1:2017-2224 GCF_003573695.1 Papaver somniferum
CAAATTTGTTCAAACTCTTTTACATGAGTATAGGGGTTCTCAGAATCGAGCCCTCGAAATATAGGAAGTATTTGTATCATGCTTGCATTTATTTCAAAAAGGTCATTGGTTTGAGGTAAGACAATACATGATGATGGAATTTTTATTGTGGGATACATGTATTCATGGAGAGCATTAGGTTGTCCCATTTTGAAAAGACACAAAGCC
>NW_020643461.1:2235-2455 GCF_003573695.1 Papaver somniferum
GTTATTCAAGGCAAAAATCCATCATATGTCAGCCGAGATCATATTGGATTAGCAAAATATATACAAAAGGAACAAAAGGGTTTTTAAGAAATTTTATCTACTGGATTATATACAAAAAAAAATAAATTCACCATACACTAACAATCAAAAGAGTTGAGGATCAACCCAAAAGACAAAGTGTAGAGGTTTCAACAGCTTCACACAAATATAACAGGAAATA
>NW_020643461.1:2466-2657 GCF_003573695.1 Papaver somniferum
TTAATGGGTTAAAGAAGAAAAAATTTGGTTGTTAAAATGGGAGCAAGTAAAATTTGGTTTTTTGAATGGGAGAAAATTTTTGGTTTTTGAAATTAGGAGCAATTTTTTTTTTTTTTTTTTTTTTAAAAAGAAAATAAAATTTGGTTTTTGAATGGGAGCAAGCCCACTGTTTGTTTTGCGTTTGCTTTGGC
>NW_020643461.1:2775-3017 GCF_003573695.1 Papaver somniferum
TACAAACCAAATCTAGGTTGGGTGGAAGGCCATCAGATTGTGACTTAGGTAGAAGAATAGGCATATCATTATCAATCAAATCAAAATCTCCTAACTCATCTACACATGTCACATCATGCTCACAATTATCAATCAAATTGGCAAGATCACAATCAGAGTCATCAACATCATCAACAAATTTATTCTTATGCATCGGCAAATCAGGAGAAATATCACAATGTGACTTAGGTAGAGAATCAGAC
>NW_020643462.1:0-222 GCF_003573695.1 Papaver somniferum
CTCAACAGGGTGGTCTAAACTACCACATGCGGGACATGCATAGATTTCAGGTTGCCTAAGAAAATTAGATGTGACAGATTCCTCATGTGATTGCATTTCTAAAGCTGCGATTCGAGCTTCTATTTGATCCATAAGTGATGATTGTGTGAGTGAGGCTTTAGCAAAATGTTCATTTTCACGTTGCGATGAATGATGCATGTATGAATAGTAATTAGGGTTCAT
>NW_020643462.1:233-383 GCF_003573695.1 Papaver somniferum
TGAGCTTTGGAGCAGCAGCAGCAGTAGGACTTAGGCCTTAACCAGCTGCAGCAACAGCAGCTGCAGGGAAAAGGCAGCAGCAGTGGAGCAGTACTGCAGGGCAGTGGAAGCAGACAGCAGCAACAACAGGGTTGCAGCAAGCCAAGGGAA
>NW_020643462.1:394-680 GCF_003573695.1 Papaver somniferum
ACATGCCCATAAGCAAGTTCTCTAAGAGTTTTATTTCCATCCCCAGGAGCAGACCAAAATCCAGACATGATTGGCTCAAAAGCTAAGTAACTATGTTACAAAGCCCAAAATTTGGTTTTTAAAGGGTTTGGATTTTTGGGAAAAATTTGGTTTTGGTGGGAGACATTTTTTTTTTTGGTTTTTTTAAAATTTTGGGAGCAAGTTTGGTTTTAATGGGTTAAAGAAGAAAAAATTTGGTTGTTAAAATGGGAGCAAGTAAAATTTGGTTTTTGAATGGGAGAAAAGT
>NW_020643462.1:880-1000 GCF_003573695.1 Papaver somniferum
TTGCTCACAGTCACTAGTGAGCACTAGTTTCTCCCCACTGCTCAATCAACACAATGCTCTAAAGGCTTTAGCCTAACATTCACACAAAACAGTAAACATGAGTGATGAAAGAACACTAGG
>NW_020643463.1:0-729 GCF_003573695.1 Papaver somniferum
ATAAAATATAAGAGGAATACTTACTTGAATAGTCTCTGAAGCGTTCGAAGAACCTGAATTGTTCGCATCAACATCCAGAGCACCATTGTTTTCATTCGGTTCCGAGCTCTGGGAGTTTTCTTTATCGCCATTTTATGGGAAGGAGCGAACATCACCAGTACCCTCCACTTCCATTGAGCATCCTTCTGGATATATTCTCAAAAATTAGTATTTTGTCTACAAAGTACCATGATTAATTATACGGAGAACTACTTACAGTCTCTTCTTCACTCAAACTTTGCTCAGCAGTAGAGAACTGGAGACCGTCAATACTTGATGGAGTAAAATTCTGTAACAAGGTAAAAAACATTGTTTTTGCGATCTTAATTACACGAATGGGAAGAATTCATGGTAAAGATATATCGACAACTCACCAAAAAAATCACTGGGGACTTTATGGTGTTAGGTAACATCTTATAATTCTTATTCCTGCCTTCTCCACCATGAATAGTCGCTTCAGCTTCTGAGAGGTCTACATTGATTCGAGGTCTTACATTACGACCTTCCTGTGAAGAAATTCGATGCAATAATCAAAACGAAATTCTTATAATCTTGTGAAGATTTCATAGAGAATACTTACTTGTGTACATCCTGGAGATGTTTTACGTTTATCACCACCAGGGAAATGCTTCAATCTTGGTCGAGTAGCAATCATCTCAGCAGAAGGAGGCTCGTTTACTAAAGGTTGAT
>NW_020643464.1:0-363 GCF_003573695.1 Papaver somniferum
TCTGCAGGGCGGTTTGAGACTTAATAATGTGCTTTATGTGCCTCAAATAACTTGTAACCTAATTTCAGTCACACAACTTATTGATGAATTAATGTGTACGGTACAATGTACTAACAGTTTATGTCTTATACAGGACCGGTTGACGAGGAAGGTGATTGGAATGGGTGAACGACAAGGTGGACTGTATATTTTCTGTGGTGTGCCTCGAGTTGAAGTTATGGGAGTCAGTGGAGAATCATATGAGCTGTGGCATCGACGAATGGGACATCCATCAGAAAAAGTATTGCAAAGGTTGCCGGGTGTGAGTAGATTGAAGAAGCATAATGAAGTTTGTGATATTTGCCCAAGAGCGAAACAACATAG
>NW_020643464.1:563-858 GCF_003573695.1 Papaver somniferum
TGCGCACTTTTCTAGCTGTTGCAGCTATTAAAAATTAGGAAGTACATCAGATGGATGTGCACAATGCATTTCTACATGGAGATTTGGAGGAAGAGGTGTATATGAAAATACCACCTGGATTTGCGAGAGGTAATCCTAATATGGTATGTAGAATGAAGAAATCATTGTATGGTTTGAAACAGGCTCCACGTTGTTGGTTCGCAAAACTATCAACAGCTTTGAAGAATTATGGTTTTCGGCAATCTTATTCAGACTATTCTCTCTTCACTATGATCAAAGGAAAGATGCAGCTTAA
>NW_020643464.1:869-1000 GCF_003573695.1 Papaver somniferum
CCTTTGAAGAATTATGGTTTTTGGCAATCTTATTCAGACTATTCTCTCTTCACTATGATCAAAGGAAAGATGCAGCTTAATGTTTTGGTGTATGTGGATGATTTGATTGTTGCAGGAGATAATATAGTGGA
>NW_020643465.1:0-181 GCF_003573695.1 Papaver somniferum
TCCATAAAAAATTAATGAAGACTACAATTAGAATTGTACCAAAATAATTTCATTTCACAATATAATAAACATCTCAATCTGATAATTGTGCAGTAACCTTGAGAAAACAAACTTTCAAAGAGAGACTTAAAAGTTTAAACATCCAAATCCTATAGTCCACGACTATTTCTATTAATAATTA
>NW_020643465.1:381-602 GCF_003573695.1 Papaver somniferum
ATAACAATCAATTAACATGGTCTTGATTATGTCAGTACTAACATGGTCTTGATTAGTATGATTAGATGCAAGAGCAGGATGCCGTCTCAGAATTGTTAAGAGATATAACAATTAAAAAATTATTAATCGCTGAGGTTTTTACTAGAGCATTGAAAGAACTCAAGCAAGACTCCAGTTCAAACATACACAATTATGTAAACCTACCAAGTTCCCTAAAAACA
>NW_020643465.1:802-1000 GCF_003573695.1 Papaver somniferum
TACATGGTAAAACAAAATGTGGCTATAGTTATACTGATGACCAATAGCCACACAAATAACCTGAAACGTGGCTGGACTGTACACTAAAAAACGTGGCCTATGTGAAGGTTTGTACTAGTGCTACTTTTAGTTCGTTTAGTATTTTTTTTGTTCCGTTTTAATGGGAGTTGGTGCCATGCGTCAATTACTAATTATAAT
>NW_020643466.1:0-480 GCF_003573695.1 Papaver somniferum
TGAATCCGCAGTGATATGAGAAGTCGCACCAGTATCCATATAGAATGTATCATCAGGTGGCTGTAAGGTCATCGAGCTGTATGCTTGAGCAAAGTCAGTTGGCTGTAGCAGCTCGTTGGATGGAGCAAGGTAGGCTTGAGGCTGGTCGTAAACAGGGGGCCTAGGACGACTCTGAGCAGCAGAAGAGCGACCATGTGTTGATCCACGTGGGGAGAAAGATGACTGCCAATGAGGAGCTGTTGGGTAAGGACACGGAGGAGCTTCCCAGTAAGAGTTCCATTGAGGGTAATACGCTGCTGGAGGTCTGTATGCTTGGTGGAATTGCTGCGGTGTTGGCAGTAGGGGTGGATCCATCGACGGAGAGGCTACTGTATGAACAGGCTGTGGTTGTCGAGGTCCGCGTTTTCCTGATCCTGAACGGTGGCTAAGGTGAGTCCCACGATCAGTCGATGAGGTTGTGGCAGCAAGAACAGATGATGA
>NW_020643466.1:491-1000 GCF_003573695.1 Papaver somniferum
TTTGCCTGATCCTGAACGGTGGCTACGGTGAGTCCCACGATCAGTCGATGAGGCTGTGGCAGCAAGAGCAGCTGATGACGACAGACTAGTTTGTTGTGCACGACGAATCTCCTCAGTGCGCAATTGAGAACGAGCAGCGTCAAAAGTAGGCATGGACTGTTGTATAAAGGATGCAACAGTGTTGTATTCCTCCGGGAGTCCATTGACAAGTTGGATAACCAATCGTTTGTCGTTCATCGGGAAATCAAGATCGGTCAGTCGATCCGACAACGATTTTAGTTTATCGCAATAGTCATCGACGCTAGCACAATCAACAAACTTTAGATTGACAAATTTACTTTCAAGGGTCGCAGCACGATTACCTTTGTTATCTTGAAAAAGCTTCTGAAGGTGATCACAAAGTTCTTTAGCAGTTTTTCCCGATTTTAGAACCGTGAGCATTAGATCCTTGGCCATGGTGGAGAACATCCATTGACGGCAGAGAGCGTCTAGTTGTTTCGAGGTATTGG
>NW_020643467.1:0-198 GCF_003573695.1 Papaver somniferum
AAACTCTAAGTTTGGGGGTAGTGAACTAGAAAAAGCTCTAGAGTATTTTAAATACTCTCTGGATCCGAAAATTCAATCCATGGTTAAAGGTCTTACGGAGAATAGTGATTACCCTAAATTTGGGGGTAGAGATTGTCAATTATCCCCAGTAGAAGTTCCTAACTTGGGACTCAAGCCTAGTGCATCTGAGGTATCGCT
>NW_020643467.1:398-582 GCF_003573695.1 Papaver somniferum
GAGTATGATGTCCATCGTGAAACTATCTTAGTAGAGCTCTGTCACTTATATGAATTTTAGTATGCTTGAGTGCAAACTCGTGTAAAACAATTGGAATTTCGCATCAGGGTTCTTCCTCTTAGAGTCAATAATTGAATGCCAACCAAGGAGGTTCTTTAGTGCTTTCCAAGGTTCTGCGTAGATA
>NW_020643467.1:782-1000 GCF_003573695.1 Papaver somniferum
AAAAAAAGAGATAAAAATGGTTTTCTTAATTAGTTGTGAATCAGTTTGATGTTTTATGCTTAGAATTAATTCTTTGATAAATCATGCTTAAGGATTACAATTTAATATTTGGACACCTTATAGATTAATAAGTGATTTAATGGAAAAAGAGCTAGATAATAATTATGAAATATTTTTGTAACCAATCAACTTGAAGTAATAGTGAATCCGGAGCCTTA
>NW_020643468.1:0-480 GCF_003573695.1 Papaver somniferum
CGCCTTGATCAGATTCCGCACTCCTTGGGAAAGTCCTTATTACCTTAGTCACCAACCTGAGTCATATGCTTAAGCTGAGAATCCAAGGTGCCTCTCCCGGATGGCTTTAATGACCCCAAATCTCCATGACTCAGGTTTCAGGGGCGGTGTAACCTTTTCCCTGAGTCATGCTTAAGGTCCCCCTTCTATGACGTACTTTAGGTCTTACATTTGCCTCTTGCGAAATTTTATTCGCGAACTAGGGTGTACGCCATAAAGATTCACCCCATTCTAATCTTAGATTTTTATGGATCTTAGATTGTCTCTTGCGAAATTTTCGCGTTTCTTTACTCTTTTCTGTCATTTCTTTCATTCACTCTTTCATTTCTGTCATTGCTTTAGTTGATGAAGAAATTACTTCGCTTTCTCTTAATTTGCAATTCTTGCGTCATGCACCGTCAGTTAATGCTCCACTTTAGTAATGTATATATGCTCCTGTGA
>NW_020643468.1:491-1000 GCF_003573695.1 Papaver somniferum
TTCTCTTAATTTGCAATTCTTGCGTCATGCACCGTCAGTTAATGCTCCACTTTAGTAATGTATATATGCTCCTGTGATTCTCTGTAAAGAGTTAATGGTTGCATAATCAAAAAATAACATCACTGCTTTACTTTATTATCGTCAACTTTATTATTGCTTATTTCTAGCTTGGTGACCAATAAAATCAGAGATAAGTGGAGAGGGTACTTCGCTTGTGGATTTGAGAAGATTTGAACTCGAGATGATCCACAAATCCAAAAGAATTGAGTCGTTTATTTCGTCATTGAGCTATTTGGATCACCGGTTCTTATTCGTAACTCTTGAACTGGTTGGTCGAGAGAGATATGTACTTCGCTGGTTTGTTGCTCGCAGATCTGTCCCCTCCGAAGTGATTACTTGGCGAGATAAAGGTTGTCGATGAAGTACCTCCATATCTGACGAAGTAATGATTGCTGATTCTTTACTAGTCAAGTTGGCGAATTGAACCTGAGATATTACGTTTCTGCGAG
>NW_020643469.1:0-375 GCF_003573695.1 Papaver somniferum
TTAAAAATTAATCAATCAACTAATAATATAAGAGGCAGTTATCTGTTTTTTTGTGTGTTCTCCTTAGTCAACTGTTAATGTCTTGAACATCCTGTTAAACACCATAGAAACAAGGAAACGGTAATGGTAGATTGAGGCGCATGTTCAACATACTGTCCTTAAGACAAGAATGCCCGGCTACACTCTTAAAAAGATGATGTTATATCCCTACGGGTACATCTGCCTCCAAGATACAACAATCTTAACAAGCTTGAATAGCACATTCAAACTTGTCCTTCTAGAACTTGGCAGCGGAAAAACTCACGAACCGTTAGCACTTAAAACCCTCGTATCAAACATCGAAAAACGAAGAAGAAGTACTCAAAAACACACGGG
>NW_020643469.1:386-1000 GCF_003573695.1 Papaver somniferum
AAAAACTCACGAATCGTTAGCACTTAAAACCCTCGTATCAAACATCGAAAAACGAAGAAGAAGTACTCAAAAACACACGGGGATATATGAAAGGTTTTTCTATATATAACAGCAATAAAAAGAGGTTATACATATATAAAACCCTAACCCAAATCCAAAAAATATATAGTAAACTTATCCCGTAAAAAACTAAGAGATAAATTTGGAAGGTGTTTTTTTTTTTTTGGAAAAACCTTTTTATTAGTAATTTTTATTCACATAAAACTGTATTTTTTTCAACAATATATCCAGGATTCAGCAATATAATTGGTTGATACCAAGAAACTAGAGCAGCCTAAGAAAAAATTAGCCAAAATGGGTTTATTTTACATCTATTTTATTTTTTTAGAAGTCACTTAGAAGGTGGAATTACATGTGGAAGGAGTGTCAGTGTTGTGTAATAAGTTCCTGTTTTCTTTCTTAAAAGTTTGAAAATGCATGTGATTTTAGTTCTTGTGTATGATATTTTCTCGCTGCTTGCTTAATAGCATGATCTTGATGGAGATTTTGGACAGGGAAAGACCCTAAAGAGTAAAGACACTTGTGGAAGGTCAACAGCCCATTGCAGCCCAGGA
>NW_020643470.1:0-401 GCF_003573695.1 Papaver somniferum
TCGGCATCTTGATTATGCAAATAACTATCCTCATTTTCAAGGGTACTATTGGAAACACTATATTGGAAATTAAGACTATCTTGAGCAGTTCTGTTCTGGGCCTCTAATAAAAGCTTTTGAATCGACTCACATGACTTCCTTATGGTATCGTGTATAGAAGGTTCACTCATGGGTGCATTTTTTTTATTCATTTCTAACACAAACCTATTTGTATTCTCAGTTAATTGTTTGAGAGACTCTTCTAGAGGAAGAAGAGGTTTAGAAGGATCATAATAGGGACTAGTTTTCAACATTTTCATTATATTGTCCAAATACGAGGAACTAGTACTATAATAATCCTTATTTTCTTGCTCGTATGACCGGTGTGTGTGTGTATAGTAATTGGGCTCACCATGGTATGA
>NW_020643470.1:406-751 GCF_003573695.1 Papaver somniferum
AATAATAACCTAAATAATTGAGGATCCTCTAAGTCAATCAGGTTTGACTTACATAATTGACCACAGTGAGAGTAGTGGTCATCTTTAAGAAAATGTGTCGATTCTAATATCCTAAAGTAATTAGGTTTAGTCTCAGAACTTAATAATTGACACATTTGAAGTTTATACGTTCCCACAATTGGTTGAAAAATATTTGGTGGGAAAACAAAGTCAATCTTAGTATCATAGCCTGGTCTAACCTCATCAACCAGAGGATGGGTTTCTAACAACTGAACTTCCTTATGGACATCACTAGGTTTAGGAAAACGTGTGTGAAGATAATCTTGTAAAATGGTTGAGGCACAT
>NW_020643470.1:762-1000 GCF_003573695.1 Papaver somniferum
ATTGGATCCAACTCATCATCCTACGGTCGCTCATTCATAGAGCATCAAAATCTGAAGTCTCTGCCAAACACCACAGCGCTTAAATTCCAAGCCTTCAGATTAGATTGTAGTTGAATCCAACGATCGCTTCTTTGCCTGTGCATCAAATCTCGATACTTCCGCCTAACACTACAACACCTAACTCCATCTGGCGCCGTTAGTTTCGTTGTATATATGCATCCAACGGTCGCTGCCAGCA
>NW_020643471.1:0-170 GCF_003573695.1 Papaver somniferum
GTGTGTATAGTAATTGGGATCACTATGGTATGAACCATAACCTTGAAAAGGTTGGCATTCCCAAACACTATTCTCACTATGGTCATAATACTGATGATGTCCATATTCAAACTCGGGTCTATATTCATTGTATTGGCTTCTATCATACCAGTTCGACATTCTTAATTGCA
>NW_020643471.1:181-537 GCF_003573695.1 Papaver somniferum
TGTTGACGCTTCTGGAAATAAGTCTGTCCTCGGCGGTCCGTTCTTCCTTGTTCTTCAGAGTTCTTTAATGGCGGAACAGCAGCAGGAGAAATTCTGAAACTCTGATTTACGCCTCCTGTGGTGCTCTTCTCGTCCCCAAACTGTTCGAAAGACTTCTTTGGACCCTAAGAAACATATTTATACACAAAAGGGTCATCGAATCTCTACCAAATCGCATCGAAATCTCCTCTTTCTTTCCTTGGCAGTCACGGCAATAATTCCTTCCCAAATTTGTTTCACGCGTTTCTGAGCTCTCCCGATTATACCAAACTCTTCCTTAGTTAGAATATGTATCTTTGGAATGAATTTCTTGCCTT
>NW_020643471.1:548-690 GCF_003573695.1 Papaver somniferum
CACAACAAGCCTATTTTATCTAGCAAACAAAAAGCATGATGGCTCCACTTAGATTGTTTCTAGACTAGCTTCTATCTCTCGAAGGGGAATTCGTTACAATTTGAGAAAACCCCTCTGGAATCAATCCGAGTCAAAGTAAGTT
>NW_020643471.1:701-1000 GCF_003573695.1 Papaver somniferum
ATTTCTTGCCTTTAATCTCTCTGAATTTCCAAATTCGAACCCATGAAGCCGTGTTTCCTTATTTGACTTTGATTCCAATTTCCGGCCATTCCAGCCCAATTCGATTGATCCAATTGCTTCTAGTTAACTTTTATAACCATTATAAGTCCATCCCAATCAATTTCCGGTGTTTAATCTCCCTTATATGCATGGCCTTTCCCGCCAATTTTCTAATTCAAACGTGAAGAAGAGGGTGTCCCCTTATCCTGTGCTGTTCTCCCTCTAGCAGATGCCTGGAAATAGGTCACCCCAGGTTTGAG
>NW_020643472.1:0-292 GCF_003573695.1 Papaver somniferum
ATAGTTGAATCTTCTGTAGACACTAATATGCATGAAAATATATTTGATGTGTCTGATTCTCTACCTAGGTCACATTGTGATATTTCTCCTGATTTGCCGATGCATGAGAATAAATTTGTTGTTGATGTTGATGATTCTGAGTGTGAACTTGCCAATGTGAATGATGATTGTGAGCATGATGTGACATGTGTAGATGAGTTAGGAGATTTTGATTTGATTAATAATGACGCACCTATTCTCCTACATGAGTCACAATCTGTTGGCCTTCCACCCAACCTAGATTTGGTTTGTA
>NW_020643472.1:492-1000 GCF_003573695.1 Papaver somniferum
ACTGCTCTAGAAGGCTAAACAAGTTTAGGAAAAACTTGAACTTAGCTCATCATCACCTCACTTTCACAATGTATGCCAAGTATGCTTTGTAGTTAGGTTCATGAGCTGCTGATAAGCTGCAACTCAAGCTGAATTCATAATCCCTTGACTAGTTGTGCTGTAGAAAGACAATTAGTGCTTTGGAAATAGTACCATAGTTGTGTTTAACTTCCTATAGGAGAATACACAGTAAAAGTTAGAGTGAATTCAACCCCTAGTTCCATAATCAACCTTCCCTGTCATCCATAAATCCATCTTCAACTGTTAGTCTTGTTTCCTTCCACTTGTTTGGTTTACCTGCATTTCTGTTTTGCATTTTCACTGCTTACTTGCTTTCCCTGCTGCATTTCTTCTATTGCTGCAACTGCTGCTGCAGCACTTGTGCTGCTGCACTGTTTTTCCCTCTTCTTGGCCTTGTGCTGTTTTGCCACTTCTTTGCCTGCTGCTCTGCCAAAGTGCTGCTGCTGCC
>NW_020643473.1:0-150 GCF_003573695.1 Papaver somniferum
GCGCCACCAAACTCCCTGCCACAACCACCTCGAGCTCACACACTGCCACCCTATCATCCTACACGTGATTGATAGCTTCCCCCATCCTTCTAGCCCTTTATCCCATCAACTTATTACCTAATCTAAACCCTAGGTTATGGGTTGATGGAT
>NW_020643473.1:161-465 GCF_003573695.1 Papaver somniferum
TTACATTTCAAAGACCAACTGAGTCCAAGCTCAGTTCATTTCATTGTTAAAAACAAACCCATTAGGCCCAATTTATTCAAAGGGTATTCAAAGCCCAACAATAGCAATTTAGAGCCCAAATAGCTAAACACTACAAAACACTCCCAATCTCTGTGGATCGACCCGTACTTGCACGAGCTACAACCGACGACCGTGCACTTGCGGTATTACTGTAGGCCCGCGTTTTATTGCGCTTAATTTATACACCTCTCCGGGCCCACCATCAAACAGATAGAATTCGTAAGCCTGATTATTATGAAAAATG
>NW_020643473.1:476-1000 GCF_003573695.1 Papaver somniferum
ATGGGTAATTTCCAATATAATTCCAAGAGAATCAACTAGACAGTCAGACTCAATAATTGAAAATATATCCCAGAGTTGTGTCTCTGTTTCTCAATGTAATTAGCAATCAAACAGATAGAATTCGTAAGCCTGATTATTATGAAAAATGACTTGTACGGTATCAAAATCCAATATCCAAGTGTCAATCGATTCAATCAACAACCAAAGGTCGGATTCACAATTTCATTGAACTTACACACAACCTGATATTTCAATTATATAAACAAATATGATGCCAAAAGAAATAACACAGACACCGGAAGTTTTGTTAAGGAGAAAACCGCAAATGCAGAAAAACCCCGGGACCTAGTCCAGATTTGAACACCGCATTGTATTCTGCTGCTACATACACTATCCTATTGTAAGTTAACTTCGGGATGAAATGTAGTTGAGTCCTAACCAATCTCATACTAATCAAGGTACAATCGCGTTCCTTACGCCTCTGAATCCCAGTAGGACTCTGCGCACTTGATTCCCTTAGTTGA
>NW_020643474.1:0-1565 GCF_003573695.1 Papaver somniferum
ACATGGGTCTGGTGCTTGAGAAAATGTCGCAATGGAAACAAACAGGTGAAGTTGGAGCCTATATGGACAGAGACCAAGATGTGGTTGACAGTGGCTGGAATTTACTGATGGCCTGCATTTGGAGTCGCGTTCTGGTGGTTGGATTGGGCTTTTCTCTCATAAATAGGAAGCACCACATATACAAGGGGACGCAGGTGATCAGGGAAGAACGAGGGTTTGCTATTCTGCTATTTTGCTTTCTTCGTATGCTTAGCTTAATACCGTCTTTATCATTTTTGAATGGATTTTAAGAAAATCATGTCTAGCTAAATCTATTTTTAGGGTGAAGGATTAACTTGTTGGTTAATATTACTTGTGTTCTCAAACAATGGTTTCAAAAATAAAATCTTAATCGTAACGTTTGTGTTTCTCAAAATTGGATCGTTTGTTTAATGAGTTTTTCATGTCTTATGCCATGTATATTTCATAGTTGAATTCTTGAACAATATCCATATGGAACCTTGGTGATATATGATTTATGGTAATTCCTTGACTATGTATGCCATGTATGCCTAGTACTTTGGATTTCTATCTTTAGGTTGAGAACAAACATATCCTCTTGATAATTCTTGTCTATAATTCTTAATTGAAAATATCTTCCGTGTTTCAATAGTTAGGTTTGCTATTGTACATGAGTGAATTAGAGACCTTTGTGAGAGACATAAGTGAAACCTAACCTACAACGAATTCCGTAGCCCTAATACTTCTATATCCTTGATTACAATTTCTTATAAATTTGCTTTATCCTACTTGTTACCTTATTTTCTTAGTACAACAATCTTTGAAATATTGCATCTTGATTAGTTAGTTCTTGATATTGATTATTAATAGTTATCACACTCTTTGAGGGAACGAACCGTGCTTGCTATTGTGTGCAATTTGGACACCGTGCACTTGCGGTAAAACAAAGTCGGTCTACCGACCCATCAATTTTTTGGCGCCGCTGTCGGGGAGTGGTTGCAAAATACTCTCTTATTGATATCATCAATTTTCTAGTCATAGTTTCTGTACATAGTGTATTTTTATTTTTATTTTCTTTTAGTTCTTTTTAAGTAGTTTTTCTGATTTTGTTTAGGTACCTTATTGAGTTTTATTCTCTCGGAAACCGGCAGAAAAGCTCGCTAAGTTTTTGCAAGGTGAGTCTGTACAAACTTCTGCATCTTGTTTGCTTGTGCAGTATCTACTAAGTGGTTAGGATAGAGAACAGTTTGATCGTCTTGTTAGAGTTAACCCTTTATACATGACGGAAACAAATGATGAGGGTACGAACCCTCCGCCTAAAAGTTTGAGAGACTATATGTTCCCAACTAGAGTCTCTCAACTTTCTTGTATTGTTTTGCCTATCACCACAACAACTAGAGAGTGGATTTGATACAACTGGAGTATCACTAGAGAGTGAGATTCAATAGAGACTATGAACTCAAAAAACATACACAAATAATGGATGAGCGAATCACTAGAGAGTGAGATTAATCGTTGGAACACAGATGCCTTCGTTTCATAAGATGTATAAGTAAAATGTAAAA
>NW_020643475.1:0-601 GCF_003573695.1 Papaver somniferum
ATGCTGTAGAAACTTGTTTGGAGTGTGTTCCACATCAACAGAAGCGCGGAAGAGGAATTAAAGGAAAGAAAATCCCGTATTTCTTTGAAAAAGGAAAGAAAATATCCCGAGTAAAAGAAGATTATTTGGGATTAATGGAGGAGATTCAACACGTGTTTTTGGTTTAAATAGGTTCCCTGGGAGTCCTAGAGGGGGTGTCGAGAGTTGCAGGTCGATAGGATAGTTCAGGAGCAAGAAATCACGAGTTGATCAAACTCTGTTTCTACTGCTGCTGCTGATGAAGAACACCAAGACCACGAAGAACAGACTGGCGTAGACAGTCGTTAATAAACAGAGTCTAAGACGCACACTGGACGGTCGCAGTGCAGTCTCAACATCAGCAGCACTTGTCTCTTATCGTTCTTTTTGTGACGCCTTCTGTGGGTCGTACATTCACCGTTTTACTCATTTTTATCATTTTAATCAACTTTTGAGCAACAAACATGTATTTTGAGAAAGTGATTAATATGAGAAGCTAAATCCCAATACTGGGACGACGGATGGAGCCTTATTTCACGCATGTGGTAATTTTAAAAATTCTTTTTATGATTTTTGCACTTGT
>NW_020643475.1:612-1000 GCF_003573695.1 Papaver somniferum
TATTTCACGCATGTGGTAATTTTAATAATTCTTTTTATGACTTTTGCACTTGTTTTTAATTGATTTATGGTTCGAATTAATTAGTTATCATTTTATTTGATGGGTCATGCTTGCTTAAATGTTTGATGTTCCATGCTTACGATTTATAACTAATATTTTGAGAATCTATATTGGTAAAGAATAAGAGTCCATATTTTTAATATTTGAGCTATAATTGCATGGAATTATTATTTGAATCACATGAATGGAATTTGGTGAAATTCTTAGTCCCAGTACCTCTCACCATTGTTAATATTTTTTTTTGTATATAATTTTATTAAACCTTTAAATTTAATCTTCACAAATCTTTGAGTTCGAATCCTATTTACTACAACAACGACTCTCAAAA
>NW_020643476.1:0-165 GCF_003573695.1 Papaver somniferum
GTTTATATTTCTTCGGTGATGAATCCTTTTGAGGAGACGCCACATGCGATGACGTTGCGAGAATATATGTCTAGAAATTCTCGTTATCAAGAGATGTCTTCGGAAATGACTCTTGGTGAATATATGCGTGGGCAGCGATATATGGATACTCCAACTTTTATTGAG
>NW_020643476.1:365-697 GCF_003573695.1 Papaver somniferum
TAGTTGTCTTAAGCAAGGGTATGTTCGGTATCTTCTTGGTCTGTTGCAGTTTCCTCTTCTTGTGGGTAACACTTTTTGATCCAGATGACCCACAGTTATTCCGGCTACTACTATATGATTCCACGTGGTGACTAATACCTTTCCTACGTCTGGCTGAAGACTTTAAACTTATCACTTCTTGGGAGGTAACCCAATATTCTTGCGACACGGTAATATCTTTCCTTATCTCTTTTGCTTCAAGTGGTAACAGTTTTTCCTTGTTCATGCTTTTAATTTTATCTTTAGAACATTGAGGACAATGTTAGATTTAAGTTTGGGGGTATGGGAGAAAC
>NW_020643476.1:897-1000 GCF_003573695.1 Papaver somniferum
AGCTCATAATGTAGTCTTAGTTACTGGATTACGACTCTCTCTCAGTAGAAACTTATCATCATCAACAAGCGGAGCTACATCAAAATCTATGAATAAAGTGAAG
>NW_020643477.1:0-503 GCF_003573695.1 Papaver somniferum
TTTGTTGACCAAGAGAACCGGCATGGTGGCGTGAGCCAAGTCCGCGAACTGGCGGAAGTTCTCGTCCCGAGAATTTCTGCTGGAGTTTCTGAACTTCGTCCGGGAACTTAAGTCTGCGAACCCAGTCTGCGAACTTGAGTAGGTTATATCTAAACACGATGTTTGTGAACTTATTCTAATATAAACTAAGGAATACAAATGCAAACCGTGGATATATAGTTCATGAGCTGATTCGAGTGAATCAAATCATTTTTGTTTTGATTGTGTCTTGTGTAGTTACATAAGATTTCCTTGTAATTGAACAAATCTCTAACTAGTTTATTTGAGTCACTTGAACTAGTTATGGTGAAGAAGAATATGGTTGATATGAAAGTGATCATATGGCTAACCATTTGATTGACTATTGTTGAACCAACAAATGTACAAGTTTGGGTAGGTTACACAAGCCTAGAAACGTGCATTTCATTTGTGTGTAACAAGCTAGTTTTCTATCTAACGGTAGA
>NW_020643477.1:514-1000 GCF_003573695.1 Papaver somniferum
GTTACACAAGCCTAGAAACGTGCATTTCATTTGTGTGTAACAAGCTAGTTTTCGATCTAACGGTTGAAAGATATTAGCTTGAATCTAATCAGGTTTTCATCTAACGGTGAATATTGAATGCTTTGTTACCAAGCTAACATTGATTGCAAACCCTGATTTGAAAGACTATATAAGGGAGAGCTCTAGCAACTGGGAAACCTAATCCCCACACCTTCTATGTGATTCTAGTTTTGCTAAGATAGAGTCGATTCTCCTTTAACCTTTGGTTTCTTCTTCTAAACCAGGTTAACGACTTAAAGACTTCATTGGGATTGTGAAGCCAGACTGATACTACTTTCTCGTAGTTGTGTGATCTAATCTTGATGTTTCTATCGTACGAGTACAATTGTAATAATTAGCTTGAGATTGATATCTCCGATAGGCAAGATATAAAAGAAATCAAAAAAACTTCATCTCATCGTTTGTGATTCCACAATATCTTTTTTC
>NW_020643478.1:0-370 GCF_003573695.1 Papaver somniferum
TAGGTTTGCTTTGGTGGAGTCGAGTCGGCCTTGTTTGTGATTGTATAGAATCCCTCTGTAGTTTATATTTCTTCGGTGATGAATCCTTTTGAGGAGACGCCACCTGCGATGACGTTGCGAGAATATATGTCTAGAAATTCTCGTTATCAAGAGACGTCTTCGGAAATGACTCTTGGTGAATATATGCGTGGGCAGCGATATATGGATACTCCAACTTTTATTGAGGAATCACCTCTAACGATCTATGTTAAATATTATAAACATAGACCATGTAGTTGGAAACAAAGATTGAGAATTATTAAATGTCAAAAATTATATTATGATGATGAAGATAGTGCTGATGAAGAATCGGAAATGTGTGGGAATAGTG
>NW_020643478.1:570-742 GCF_003573695.1 Papaver somniferum
CTAAGCAAGCGTGGAATGCAGGACCCGTGGGAACTATCGTGTAATCTGCTGACAAGAAGCATGCGCTTGGATCAAAAAGATCTATTCATGCCGTTAAGTTAAAAAAAAAAAAAAAAAAAAGTGAATGGTTGTAGAGTTATTAGGTTTCTCTTCCTTTTATTGAAGAGTATAA
>NW_020643478.1:811-1000 GCF_003573695.1 Papaver somniferum
TGTGTAGTCAACTGCTGGTTCCCTTGTATTTGCCAGTTTGTTGATCTAGATTTAAGTTATCGACCACTGGTTCCCTTGTATATGCCAGTGTGTTAATATTAGTCAGACCGGTATCTCAGTCATTTAGGTTAGGTTCACCTTGGCAGAAGCCTTCAGACAGATATGGGAAACACCGTTCACTTTTCAACC
>NW_020643479.1:0-152 GCF_003573695.1 Papaver somniferum
TGGAGTTTATTTATTCATACTGCAATTATAGATTTTTCGTGGGGGTTGTAGTTGTAGTGGTAAGGGGTATCGTTCAAACTCGAACTTGTGAAGGTGATGGATTTTTAGATTTAAAAATATATATACAAAAATATTAACAGTTTGGGCGAGAG
>NW_020643479.1:352-732 GCF_003573695.1 Papaver somniferum
GATGAAACTAAAAGCATGAACAAGGAGAAACTGTTACCATTTGAAGCGAAAGAGTTAAGGAAAGATATTACCGTGTTGCATGAGATTGGGTTACCTCCCAAGAAGTGCTAAGTTTAAAGTCCTCAGCTAGACGTAGGAAAGGTTTAGTCAACTCGAACCGTATAACAGTAGCCGGAATAACTGTGGGTCTTTAAAACCAAAAAGAGATGACAAAAGGAAACTGCAGTGAACCAACGAAATGAACAACACTAGCATGCCCTTACCTAGTTTCCTGATAACTATCGCTAATTGTGGTTCAGGTTCAGGTTCTATGAAAGGGTCTAAATAGAATATTTTCATTGGTTGCGTTTCTTCATAGGTTGGATCCAAATTATTAGGTC
>NW_020643479.1:740-1315 GCF_003573695.1 Papaver somniferum
ACTAGCATGCCCTTACCTAGTTTCCTGATAACTATCACTAATTGTGGTTCAGGTTCTATGAAAGGGTCTAAATAGAATATTTTCATTGGTTGTGTTTCTTCATAGGTTGGATCCAAATTATTAGGTCCTAGAGTCTGGAAAAACTCAAATAAGAACTTGGAATCACAAAGTAATAACCTAAATAATTGCGGATCCTTTAAGTCAATCAGATATGACTTCCATAATTGACCACAGTGAGAGTGGTGGTCATTATTAAGAAAATGTGTCGACCCTAATATCCTAAAGTGATTAGGTTTAGTCTCAAAACTTAATAACCGACACATCTTAAAATCAAAAGTTCCCACAATTGGTTGAAAAGTTTTTGGTAGGAAAACAAAGTCAATCTTGGTATCATAGCCTGGGTCAACCACATCAACCATAGGATGGGTTTCTTACAACTGAGCTTCTTTCTGGACAACATTAGGTTCGGGAAAACGAGTATGAAGGTAATCTTGTAAAATTGTCGAGGCAGAGATATCAAGTCCTAAGTGAAGGGACTTTCTGAGAGTTAAAGGTAAGGCACTATGAAGGTGATA
>NW_020643479.1:1326-2000 GCF_003573695.1 Papaver somniferum
GAGATATCAAGTCCTAAGTGAAGGGACTTTCTGAGAGTTAAAGGTAAGGCACTAGGAAGGTGATAATCACCCCCATACTTAGAGTTTTCAGTGTCTCTAGATAGACTAGTTACAATCTCCCTAATTTCTGGATCATTAGATTCTTGAAAATGGTCAATTGATTCTTTATTATCAGGTAGTGCATCTTTACTCATCTCTACGGGTCTATCTTCTTCTTCCAAGACTATGGTTTCTAAGTCGCTAGACTCTAAAACAATACTCTCAAGATAAACTGGTTCCTCTAAACCATCATCGGTTTCGTAATCATCGTCTAAAACGGGGGTATTTCTAGTCAAATCCTCGTCCTTTTGAATAGGTAAATAATTATTAAAATTATTTGGATTTGAACTAGAAATATCATTATAATCATCATCACCATCCTCCTCCTCATCATCATCACAATATAATTTTTGATATTCACGAATTCTCAAGCTTTGTTCCCAACTACATGGTCTATGTTTATAATATTTCTCATAGATCGTTAGAGGTGATTCCTCAATAAAAGTTGGAGTATCCATATATCGCTGCCCACGCATATATTCACCAAGAGTCATTTCCGAAGACGTCTCTTGATAACGAGAATTTCTAGACATATATTCTCGCAACGTCATCGCAGGTGGCGACTCCTCAAAAGG
>NW_020643480.1:0-434 GCF_003573695.1 Papaver somniferum
ACCCGTACAGGCTACAACTCTCGGAGTGTTATACTAGCCCGATCGAGCATCTGGACTGTCCGTATCAGTCTCAGAAATGATCACGACCATCCAACTTCGCCAGCATGATTGGATGGCTTAGATCGAATCCATAACCCCCATGCAGGTATTGGGGTATTCACCACCGACCCAATGCGGGCCCCGGATGGTCGGCCTCCCCAAAAGGGTAGCATGGCTTGCCAAATCGCCCATCAAAAGCAGCGCAGACGTGAAACCCTAATTTGGGGTCTGCGGCACATTACATGTGTCGCAAATCAGTCTCAACCATCCATCTTCGCAGGCATAAATGGACGGTGTAAATGTAGATTAAAAGGGCCCAGAGCATGTCAACACAATCACCATGGGCCGACCTACACACATAACCAATCGTTCAGGACCAACTATGGTTGGCCATC
>NW_020643480.1:445-1000 GCF_003573695.1 Papaver somniferum
TGGGCCCGCCTACACACATGACCGATCGGTCAGGACCAACTATAGTTGATCGTTCCAGTTCGTGCGCCCAAACAAGGCATGACGCACGGCCGGTGAAACCCTAATTAGGGTTTGAACATCACGAGCGTCCATTTTCTCCTGCACGAACGAAGGGTCCAGGAATAGACTAGGCAGGTCCGATGCGCATCAACATGACCACCGTGGGCCCATCTATCTCCACACCCGATCGTCCAAGGCATATCATGCCTGGTTGCTTCGATTCGCACGCCGAAACTAGGTGTGGTCACACCTCCCAATTGCAAATTGATCTCGACCACTCAACTTTGCCGGAAAAATTGAGTGGCTTAGATCACGTTTCTATGGGACAATGAAATACAGGCGTGTACACCAGACCGTCGTCTGCACACCAAACTAATCGGCCAAGACCGACCAGACTTGGTCGCCTTGAAACGCGCGCCCAAAGTTGGCATGACGCGCGGCCTTTCGGCGCAAAATCTCTGTCACAAATTAATCCTAGCCGCTCCTCTTTGCCGGACAAATTGAGTGATCTAGATT
>NW_020643481.1:0-429 GCF_003573695.1 Papaver somniferum
GATAATTTCTGAAAAATACACAGTAGCGAGTTTCTTTGAAAATTATGAATTGATCTCCATGAAGAAGGAGAATACTCGCTGAGGTATTCGCTTGAAAAGGAAAGATAATATTGATGAAGCTAAAATACTCATGCAAGACATTAATTGGCACTCTGGTAAGAACACAACTCCTCGCCAATCCAAAGATGATAAATGGTGTGTTTTTCCCTTGATGCTGAAAGGACCTTACATTGCTGGGTCAAATGTTCTTCCTGAGAATCTCGCTTCTTATCAACCTTGGGTATTCTCTTGGCCCGAGAAGGAGAAAGAGGTATGTCTCTTCCAGTTTCACCCACTTTATATTTCTTTATTTTTCTTTATTCTTTTGTTCGCTGATTCTTGCGACATTCTACAGATTCAGAAACTGAAAGATAGCTATCACAGGACTGG
>NW_020643481.1:440-1000 GCF_003573695.1 Papaver somniferum
TGATTCTTGCGAAATTCTACAGATCCAGAAACTGAAAGATAGCTATCACAGGACTGGGAAGGCTAGTACCTTGTTAGCTCTTCGCTCATACACAGATGAGGTAAGAAATATTCTCTTATGATTTTAAACAGTATATTGTTGCCTCTATTTCTTATTTCTATCTGTGTGTGAAGATTATTGCTGAAATAGAAGAGCCTGCCAATGTTGCGAAGACTGGTGATAAAGGAAAAGGTGCTCTTCACAGGGAAAAAACAACTTCTCCTCCTTCAAAGAAGAGAAAAATCCGTTCTTCCTCTCCTTCAAATATTCCTTCTCATGAAAAATCTAAGAGTGATGAGGATGATGAGGATAATGATGACCTTGCTACAAATGAAGATTCTCCATCTGAATCTTCTATGGCTAAGATCTATGGCCTCTTTTCTGATTCTTGGCAAGGAATGGGAGATAATCAATTCGCTAATACCTGCAAAGCTCTCGCTACGATTTGCGATGTTCCTTTATTGGATGGTGATAATTCTCTTCGTGGAGTTTCTAGATCGGTGACTCCCAACTTCCTGCAT
>NW_020643482.1:0-559 GCF_003573695.1 Papaver somniferum
GATATGCAATATATTCCAAATTCGGTTTCCATAATTCCTGGAAATGCTCTGTCAAAAATAATGACCAAAAATCTCTTTGGAATCTTGAACTAGTAAATGCACATTACTAATTCTCATTTTCCTAAAATAAAATTAAAAACCTTAAATAAAAGATTTTTAACTTATTTATCTTTCGATCCTGGGATTTTCTTCCTTTAACTATTAAGGAATAACTTTGAACAATAAAAGATAAACATTATTGTACGTGTTCAAAGTATGTCGACATCCTTACTTTGTAAGTCCTCTTCATACTTACAACCTTGAAACCGATTTTCCACACTTCCAAACAAGTTTAGGATTGGTTCATTTGACTTTCAAGAACTGTGTGATTGATCAGGAACACTCAATCACAAATCATGGGTTTAACGGTTCTACCAAAACAAGTTTCGGTTCTACCTCCATGTGAGTACTGTGCATAGTCACACTAGCTTTCCAAAATTCGGTTGACTAGGTTCTAGGATCGGTTCCCCACATATATATGGTATCTAACTTATATGTGTTGCACATGTCCATAGGATCG
>NW_020643482.1:570-1000 GCF_003573695.1 Papaver somniferum
CCCCACATATATAGGGTATCTAACTTCTATGTGTTGCACATGTCCATAGGATCGGTTCCCCTTTGCCTAAAAACGTGTTGCACATGTCCATAGGATCGGTTCACTTTTCTGCTAAAAACTTGTTGCACCTCATACAAGGATAGATTCCCCTTTGTGATGTGTTGCACCTCTTACTATGATCGGTTCCCCTTTACCCAGAGTCGGTCATACACAAAATCACAAACTCGATCATACCATCTCAGGTGATTACTTAAGATCGGTTTCACTAATAAAAGTCATACCAATACATAAGTCACGCCTTTGTGAATATTTTACCAAGAACATAAACAAGTCATGAGCGGTTATACTAAATCACACATATTGGTTGTTCACAAGATATACAATGAATAATAATACCAATAACGCCTTGCGATTTCCTTTTCGATTCATA
>NW_020643483.1:0-506 GCF_003573695.1 Papaver somniferum
CTGTTGCAGAAGAGGGGAAGAAAGAGATGGCTCGATGGGTTTTGGCTAGGGTGTGTTTGTTTTGGGTATAGGGTTAGGTTGTTCGAGTGTGAGGCGGGTACGACAAATCTTGATGTCTTGCGAAGCTGAGCCGTGGGATAATATCTTCTGGGACGGATCTAACGACGAGATGGAGACAGATCATGAGCGACCGTTGGATGCCTGATACAACGAAACTGACGGCTCAAGATGGAGTTAGGTGCTGTAGTGTTAGACAGGAGCTTCAGACTTTGATGTAATGGCGATGCTGCGACCGTAGGATGCTGAGATGATCCAATCTGACGGCTAGAAAGGGAAACGGGTATGGATATAGGAAATGGACTTGGGTGAGGGTTTTGGGCATTGGGTATGCCAAGCCCATATCTTCTTTAAGAACAATTCTTCCTCTTCAAGCCCACTTCTAGCCTTTTGGTCTTGTGCACAACATTCTTCGCGGCTTCCTTGTGTAATTCCTCCCGGCTTTTCAC
>NW_020643483.1:615-1000 GCF_003573695.1 Papaver somniferum
CCCAATGTCCTCATCATGGTTTAGAAAAGGTTAGGTTAGTTCAGATCCTTTATGAGGGTTTAAATTATCCCACTACAACCACAATAGAATCTATGTGTACAGGTGGGTTTGAAAACCAAACAGTTGGTGATGCGATGACATATTTGCATGAAATCGCCGAAAAGACCCAACAATGGGAAAGTAATAGGGGACCCCAGAAAACAATTCTTCTAGGCAGAGAAAACATTAATAGGGTAGAAGGAAACTTTGAATCAGATGCCAAAATTGCTGCTATAGCGAAAAGGTTAGAAGCTTTAGAAGTGGGTCACACTAGTGGTAGATTAGAGCCTTTTTGGGAAGGCCAGAATAATGAAGAGCAAGCCAATGCTCTCTATAATAACACTAG
>NW_020643484.1:0-339 GCF_003573695.1 Papaver somniferum
GGTAGTCTATCAACACGCTGTCCTAAAACAGCGCCAACGGCATAATCAGGGGCATCACACATGAGTTCGAACGGTAGTTCCCAGTTGGGTGGTTGGACAATAGGAGCTGAGGTGAGGAGAGTCTTGAGTTCTTCTCATGCCTTCACACAAGCAGCATCGAAGTTAAATACAACATCTTTGACAAGTAGATTACACAAAGGTCTTGAGATTTGGCTAATGTTTTTGATGAATCGCCGGTAGAACCCAGCGTGACCTAAAAATGATCGAATCCCCTTCACAGAGTGGGGTTGTGGTAAATGTTGAATGAGGTCGACTTTAGCTTTATCTACTTCAATTCCT
>NW_020643484.1:539-893 GCF_003573695.1 Papaver somniferum
CACTAGCCCAGTTGGGCTTGGATCTTCCTTTGCAACCTTAATCAACAGCTCAGCAGAATTGCACCAGCAGCTTCACAGCAGCAGCAAGCAGGAGGGAGCAGCAACAACAGCAACAACAGCTAAACAGCAGCAGCAACAGCAGGAACTTCAGCTCCACTACAGTTCCAACAGCAACAGCAGCTTGGCAGCAGCTTTGGCTCCACAAAGCTAACAGCAACAGCAGCTGCAATAACAGTCAGTGCAAGGTAGTGCAAGGCAATGCTCTTAGTGAAGCGAGAACAAGAGCAATGCAAGAGCAGGAGCAAACAAGGAAGTTGCAGGTCAGGAACAAGCAAGATTAGCAAGAAAGAAAAA
>NW_020643484.1:1017-1419 GCF_003573695.1 Papaver somniferum
CAATAACAGTCAGTGCAAGGTAGTGCAAGGCAATGCTCTTAGTGAAGCGAGAACAAGAGCAATGCAAGAGCAAGAGCAAACAAGGAAGTTGCAGGTCAGGAACAAGCAAGATTAGCAAGAAAGAAAAAAAAGAGAATAAGGAAAACAGAAAACAAGCAAACCGCTACCGAGTCCCCGGCAGCGGCGCCAAAAACTTGGTAGCTCAAGGAATGAGACCTAAAAACTACAACCTATGTTTTACCTACAAGTATACAGGGTCTTGATGAAGATAGAATGTAAATAGAGGTTTGTCCACAGGGACTTGGAGGATTTGCTAAAGTTTTCTAAATTTCTAAAGTTATCTGAATTCAAAAGAAGGTACTAAGGTTTTTGATTCCACTACTTGACCCTAGGCTAAGGAAA
>NW_020643484.1:1430-1606 GCF_003573695.1 Papaver somniferum
GTCCACCGGCTTTCTCCCGTGTCTTTGCTCTTTTGGCTCCGCAACTCATCTATTCTTTATTTGGTACCTAAAAATACAAAATTAAACAATATTAAGTAATTATCCTTGAGGAGAGTAAAATACAAAATTCATTACAAATGGGGGAATTATGGTATGCAAAATGGGATAAGTGCCAA
>NW_020643484.1:1617-1898 GCF_003573695.1 Papaver somniferum
TTAAGCATTCATCCTAAGGCAATTTAGCTCAATAAAGAACATACAAATACATTAACATTCCTAGCATATGATCAAGAGCTTCCTCTAAACCCTAGCAAGTGAATTAGAACATGGACATGCTTGTAATCATGATACTAAGAGGTATAAACATGCTACACATTACACAGCATACAATTCACATTCAACCTTTATGCATAAGAGAGATTCAACATGGATGAATTGAAAATGAATTTCGAAATTAATATTGAACTGCAAATATTGCTCACTGGCTAGCCCAGAGA
>NW_020643485.1:0-384 GCF_003573695.1 Papaver somniferum
AAAAAAAAAAAAAAAAAAAGTTTTGCTCCTAATTTCAAAAACCAAAACTTTTCTCTCATTCAAAAACCAAATTTTGTTTGCTCCCATTTTAACAACAAAATTTTTTCTAAAATATCCCATTAAAACCAAACTTGCCAAAAAAAATTGTCTCCCACCAAAACCAAATTTTTCCCAAAAATCCAAACCCTTTAAAACCAAATTCTGAGCTTTGTAACATAGTTACTTAGCTTTTGAGCCAATCATGTCTGGATTTTGGTCTGCTCCTGGGGATGGAAATAAAACTCTTAGAGAACTTGCTTATGGGCATATGCCACGTTATGAACCTTCCACGGACCATGATGTCAATAGTCATAGGAATTATTATGGACATTTTCAAAGTCCCGA
>NW_020643486.1:0-344 GCF_003573695.1 Papaver somniferum
AAGAACGTTTTCAAAGTCAACGGGCAGAGATTAAAGCCATTCCTTGAGTCATTTCCACCCGACATTGAAACAACCAACCTGGAGGACCCAGTCTATGTGGACTAAACTGGTCCACTCTTTCCCTAAAAAAACCAAAAAGTTTTTCAAATGTTTCCCTAAAAACCAAAATTTTTCGTTTTCCCATCAAAACCAAATGTATCCCAACAAAACCAAATTTTTTCCAAAAAGTCCAATCCCATTAAAAACCAAATTTTCTTGTAAATAATGTGTTAGTTAAATTTCCTTTTGTATATATTTTGTGCTCATCCATTGTGACTGCTAATATGATGGATTTTTGCCTTGAA
>NW_020643487.1:0-358 GCF_003573695.1 Papaver somniferum
TTTGTTTCAATTGTGTCTTGTGTAGTTACATAAGATCTCATAGCAATTGTACAACTCTTAACTAGTTCATTTGAGTCAATTGAACTAGTTATGGTAAAGAAGAACATGATTAATATTAGATGCTCATATGGTTGACCTTTTGGGTTATCATGTTGAATCAACATACGTGTACTTGTTTGTGCATGGTTTTCTCAAACCCAGTAAACGTGTACCCAAGTATGTGTGACAAGCTATGTATTTTGATCTAACGGTTGAGAGATATTGGCTTGAAGCTAAATCAGGTTTTCATCTAACGGTAAATAGAGTTTGCTTTGTACCTAAGGAAAAACCCTGATTTGAAGGCTATATAAAAGAGACT
>NW_020643487.1:558-853 GCF_003573695.1 Papaver somniferum
TATTGTAGGTCACACTACAAATACATATGGTTTTCGGATCATTGTGTAAGGGGGAGTGGTTTCCATGATCGAGATGGAGTATTGACTAAGGGGGAGTGATACATATCACCATAGTATTATTTTTAAATTCGTGATGCAATTGGACTTTGATGTTCATAATAATACTGTGACATTATATAATAATGATCGAGAATCTCTATTTCTCTCATTGTTATAGCTACGGATCTTCAACGATGGTGATACTAAACTTACAACCTTTGGGATCATTGGAGTACTTGGAAGGACGAAGATTTCA
>NW_020643487.1:865-1000 GCF_003573695.1 Papaver somniferum
TATAATAATGATCGAGAATCTCGATTTCTCTCATTGTTATAGCTACGGATCTTCAACGATGGTGATACTAAACTTACAACCTTTGGGATCATTGGAGTACTTGGAAGGACGAAGATTTCAAGGAATGTTGAAGAT
>NW_020643488.1:0-541 GCF_003573695.1 Papaver somniferum
CTTATATACTCCTCGAAACATGTGTTGGTAAGCTTTCGCTTCAATCAAGTTTATCTTCACCTAGTAACAAAAGTCATGAAAAGTTTCAATTACTTTGAGAATTGATCTGACGTGAAACGGTCTGTGAATAACGGCTATATAACGTCCTATGAGAATGTCTCAATGATTGGAATGAGAGTTTATATTACATAACCATGTATTCCTTAATCCGAAGTTTTCGAACTTTGTTGATTGAGAGAAACCGGAGGAATTGGATTTGCCAAGTCCGCGAACTGTTGGAAGTTCTCTTACCGAGAATTTTTGTTGGTTTTTCCAAAAACTCGTTTGAGCGTTTAGTCCTCGAACTCAGTCCGCGAACCTAGTCCGCGAACTGGCGGAAGTCTCCTTGCCGAGATTTTCTGCTGAGTTTGGAAAACTCTGCCGGTTATCTTAAGTCCGCGAACTTGTTTGTGAGCTTAAGTGGTTATGATCTAAAGATGTGCTCTGAACATGAAACTTAAATTACTAAGGAATGCAGTATGCAAACCGTGGCTATAAAGTT
>NW_020643488.1:552-1000 GCF_003573695.1 Papaver somniferum
TGAACATAAACTTAAATTACTAAGGAATGCTTTATGTAAACCGTGGCTATAAAGTTCATGAGCCGATTCATCGAATCGAATCATCTTTGTTTCAATTGTGTCTTGTGTAGTTACATAAGATCTCATAGCAATTGAACAACTCTCTAACTAGTTCATTTGAGTAAATTGAACTAGTTATGGTGAAGAAGAATATGGTTTACATGGAAGTGATCATATGGCTAGATACCACATGTATGAGTCTTAATTACCTAACTTGATTTGTGATTGAAATTCTTAAATATAACATGTTAGAAGCAATTATCAAAACCATGGATGCTAGTTTTTATTGTCAAAGAAACTTTTTCATACTATTATGGTAACCATTCTTGGTGTAAATCCTTGTGGAAAAGTTTATTCTTCTTTCTAAGCATATCAAGTCTTGTTTATACAAGTTTGTATCTTAGAAAAG
>NW_020643489.1:0-330 GCF_003573695.1 Papaver somniferum
TGCCTCTCTCTCTCGACCTGCCCTTATATTTATAGGCCAAGGTTGACATACAACAGAATTACAATGTTGGTCACATTACATCAATTTAGTTGTTCCTTATCGGACCTTCACTTCTCACCCGACTTTCTGGTTTGACCGATAGTTCTTCACCCGAGGACGAGTCTTAATCGTCTGGTTAACACGATGTCGCCCTTCTTTCTTCTCGTTCCTTTGTTTGACCATCTTCCTTCGTCTGACCGAGTGCTTTCTGATTGTTCGCCCGACCTGTCAGAGGATAAGGGTCACGTCACATCCGACAACTATTGGGCCATCACGTCCGACCCACGTGAT
>NW_020643489.1:341-609 GCF_003573695.1 Papaver somniferum
CCACATCCGAAAACTATTGGGCCATCACGTCCGACCCACGTGATACCTCGCTCTTTGCGCCGTTTGGTTCTATCTTGTGCTTCGCCGCTCTTTGTTCTTTGGTGTATCACAACTTAGGATCTTGCCACCTAGCCCTGTGGATTATCTACACCTACATTTATGCCCCTTCTTTCGCTCGTGTGCTTGGCACGAGGGAAAGAAAATCGCTCCACCTTCCCACGTCCTCGAGCATGCCGAGAATTCCGCCATGCAGTCTCCCACTAATTCT
>NW_020643489.1:620-1000 GCF_003573695.1 Papaver somniferum
CCGTTTGGTTCTATCTTGTGCTTCGCCGCTCTTTGTTCTTTGGTGTATCACAACTTAGGATCTTGCCACCTAGCCCTGTGAATTATCTACACCTACATTTATGCCCCTTCTTTCGCTCGTGTGCTTGGCACGAGGGAAAGAAAATCGCTCCACCTTCCCACGTCCTCGAGCATGCCGAGAATTCCGCCATGCAGTCTCCCACTAATTCTCCCTTTATGACTTGTAACCGTTGCTGTCGGTTGAGGCGCTGCACCCTATAAATACCTACTTTTATGTTCTCTTTCCTTTGCTCGCCATTTTTCAGAGAAACCAAGTGCTGTTCTTATTTTTTCTTTTCCTCCCACTTTACCGACACCATTAATTCCGGTGATTCTCTCATC
>NW_020643490.1:0-399 GCF_003573695.1 Papaver somniferum
CAGGAGCGACATATCAAAGAATGGTAGCGAAGGTGTTCGCGAAAGGGATACACAGAACATTAGAAGTATACGTGGATGACATGTTAGTAAAGAGTAAAGAAGCCAAAGACCATGTACAGGACCTGAGGGAGATTTTTGAACAAATGCGACAATATAACATTAAACTGAATCCTGAGAAGTGTACTATTGGAGTTGCATCGGGAAATTTTTTAGGCTATATTGTATCAAAGGAAGGAATACAGGTTGATCCAGAAAAAGTGCAAGCAGTTCGTGACATGCCAACACCCGCAACAATAAAAGATGTACAGAAGTTGAACGGACTTTTAGCTTCGGTAGGGAGATTCATTTCGCGATCATTAGACAAATGCAAATATTTTTTCGATATACTCAAGAAGGGGG
>NW_020643490.1:410-1000 GCF_003573695.1 Papaver somniferum
GGGAGATTCATTTCGCGATCATCAGACAAATGCAAATATTTTTTCGATATACTCAAGAAGGGGGAGAAATTCAAATGGACTGATGAATGCGAAAAAGCTTTTCAAGGGATCAAAGAACATCTTATGAATACAACTATTTTACAAAAGACAGAATCAGGAGAAGAATTATTGATCTATCTTGCGACGACGTCGCTTGCATTAAGTGCTGTGTTATTGCGAATAGACGCAGGAGTGGAGAAACCCATATATTACATTAGCAAAACTTTTAATACTGCCGAGAAGAATTACTCAAAGATTGAGAAGTTAATCTTAGCATTAGTTTATGCATCATTTAAGCTCCGCATATATTTTCAAGCGCACAAGATAAAGGTATTAACAAAAGTACCAATTGAATCAGTGATGAAGAATTCTAAAAGATCAGGAAGAGTGGAGAGATGGAATGCAAAAGTAGGCCACTTTGACATTAAATATGAAATTTTGTCTTCACCAAAATCACAAGTTGTTGCAGATTTCTTGGCAGAATTTCCTTTAGAATAAGATGAAGCGGTAGAAGAAATGATGGATTTAGAAGAAGAACACGTAGATCCAAA
>NW_020643491.1:0-539 GCF_003573695.1 Papaver somniferum
TTGAATACACACTGTATTAAGCCGCTACAGACACTAGCCTACTGCAAACTAACTTCGGACTGGACTATAGATGAACCCAAATCAGTCTCCCACCGATCCAAGGTACAGTTGTACTCCTACGCCTCTGATCCCAGCAGGATACTGCGCACTTGATTCCCTTAGCTGATCTCACCCACAACCAAGAGTTGCTGCAACCCAAAATCACAGACTTGATAATAAACAGATTTGTCTCACACAGAAAAGTCTATCAAAGGATAAATCTGTCTCTCACAGATAAACCCTAGATTTTGTTCCGTCTTTTGATATAAAATCAAGGTGAACATGAACAAATTGATAATCCGGTCTTATATTCCCGAAGAACAGCCTAGATTAATCAATCACCTCTCTACAATCCTTTCTGACTACACAAGTGGATTTTCGAGGAATCACAAACAGTGATACGAAGATGTTTGTGACTTCTTTATCTTTCCTACCGGAGAACTCTCACGATCTCAAGCCAATCAATCGATTGTACTCGTACGATAGAAGATGCAAGATCA
>NW_020643491.1:582-1000 GCF_003573695.1 Papaver somniferum
CCTATCAGAGAACTCTCACGATCTCAAGCCAATCAATTGATTGTACTCGTACGATAGAAGATGCAAGATCAGATCACACAACTACGATAAAGTAGTATCGGTCTGGCTTCACAATCCCAATGAAGTCGTTAACCTGATCTTAGAGAAGAAAATCAAAGGTTAATGGAGATCGACCCTATCGGGCGCACTAGTAGCACACAGACGTGTGGGGATTAGTTTTGCACAATGCTAGTTATCTCCTTTATATATCCTTCAAATCAGGGTTTTATCGTTGTTACAAAGCAATCCTTATTCACCGTTAGATGAAAACCTGATTTAGATTCAAGCTAATATTTCTCAACTGTTAGATCGAAAACTTAGCTTGTCACACACACTTGGGTAGACGTTTACTGGGTTCGTGAAAACCATGCCCAAACGT
>NW_020643492.1:0-338 GCF_003573695.1 Papaver somniferum
AGCAACGGATAAGGGGCGACCACTAGATAAGGGGTGACCTTCACAAATTCAAAAAAATATTTTGGCGGGAAAATATTTCTTTTCACAGGCAAATTTTTCGATCGGATTTTGGAGGAGTTTTTGTGCGATTCAATCGCTGAAACTGCATGGGTAGATGTGATATGTCATAGAGAAGCTGGTATGGGTGTTTGTTTCGATCAAATTTGGCTGGATAACTTGGTTTAATCCAAACAGTGAGTTGGAGGATAAACACAAACTTACACGAGTTTAAACGTGTACTGCTCGTGATTGGAAGACTTAATCAATATTCTGGAGCGTGAAGAAGGTATAAAAGGAAA
>NW_020643493.1:0-449 GCF_003573695.1 Papaver somniferum
GAACTTTTTAGTTGCACTTTTGAAACTTCTAGCGTCACATGGTATCCGGTTAGCTAAGTTTACATATTGTTTCTCACCGAAAAGATAGAAATTGGAATGCTAGGGATAACAACCTTTTGAGACATTAGAGAAAAAGACATTGAGATCGTTGAAATTCAGGATAGAACTTGTTCCTTTTAGAGGGTAACCGTGATGGACCTAACCATACATGATGGAAAGGCAAGTAGGTTAGGAAATGCCAGAAAGACAAAGCAACCTCACAATGTAGTCTTAGTTACTGAATTGCGACTCTCTCTCAGTAGAAACTTATCATCATCAACAAGCAGAGCGACATCAAAATCTATGAAGAAAGTTGAAGACGTTTTAGGTTTAGAAGCAACAATAGAAAAGAATAATTCAAAAATCAAAGTTGAAGTTATAAGAGCAAATGATATAAGTTGTTAGAATCC
>NW_020643493.1:460-1000 GCF_003573695.1 Papaver somniferum
GTTTAGAAGCAACAATAGAAGAGAATAATTCAAAAATCAAAGTTGAAGTTATAAGAGCAAATGATATAAGTTGTTAGAATCCATGATACCAAGACATCACAAGTTGCTAAGATCCAAGTTTTGAAAGTCCTTATCTCATGGCCATGTAAATTGTTGTCTTGTAATTTTTGTTTCCAAAAAAAAAAAAATTGAAAAAAAAAACAAATCAAAAAAAATGAAAAATGAAAAAAATCATCGTTACGTTTTGTTCAATAAGGCCAAAGGGAAGTAGAAATTTATAAGTCAAGGAAGAAATCGAAGAGAAGAGTTAATTGTCAAGGTTCTATGAGGTTCGATAGTTTATCATCAACAGTTGAAGACCGAAGAAGACGTTGTTTCTACTGAGCACTATGAGAGAGTCTAAGAAAGATACATTTGGTTGCTTTGTTAGTCCTCTTTCAATCTGGTACAAGATCTTTCTAGCACTGGTTTAACTCATCACACGTAATTAGTCCAGCTATGTAGCAGATATCCCTCTCATCTTTATCTCTCTCCTAATCT
>NW_020643494.1:0-819 GCF_003573695.1 Papaver somniferum
CCATGGCAAGCCTTGTCAGACAGGGCCGGTCCCCTTTTGGTTTAGCTCAAAATCTCCAAAATGTCCCATTGTTTTTGGTTTAGATTACCAGGCTTCTGCTTTTAAGTTTAGCTCTATTTAGAAGCCCAGTCCCAAGCCCCACCGCAACCCCATTGTTTGATGTTTCACAGACATATTGAGCGAGTGTGACAATTGACGACGACAACAACAACCATCATCAATTTGAGACCTCTAAAAATATTTTTTGCGCTCCACTTTAAACTGTATATACGTGGTATCAGCTGATGCCCAAAGCACCTGCACTCCACTTGGAACAGTAGAGGTAGAGTAGATGCGCAATACAATTTTGGAGACTACATTCGAAATGCGTCAAGTTTTAGATATAAGTCATGTAAGATGACTTTGTTAACTGCATCCACAAGTCCAGATAAGTCACGCATGCAGCAGAAAATTGGAAGCAAATGTTTTGGTCTTCTTTCTCCATTGTCTCCACATCTGATATCATAATATAATTTCCTAGAGATAAGTGTAGGTACACATTTCATCTTCCGCCACGTGTTCACAAAGACATACGTGGAGGACATGCGGCTGAGAGCATCAAGATATGATATCACACGTGGACAGCCAAGAGATGCGCCTTGTCAAGATAGCGTCGCCACCCACCAGATCCAATGGTAGAGGATCGAGGAGACAGAAACACTAGAATACTGCGAAGCACTGGAGGATAACCCAAGAGTCACTTTATCCTATCCCCAGAAAGATCTAAGATCTACGGCTGGGGATAGTCTAACTGACGCAGACAAGACAGGGGAAGAGGAC
>NW_020643494.1:830-1000 GCF_003573695.1 Papaver somniferum
AGAGGACAGCTGTCTACCGCGGACAGACATCTCAACTACCCGCATTAAATACCCTCAAACAGCATACGTGTCAGTCAGCCTGTGGAGGAAGCGCAGATAGCACTGCATATTCAAACAGAACACGCAGAGAGAACCGAGAACACGAAGACTTCTGCGTAAGCGGCACAAGA
>NW_020643495.1:0-376 GCF_003573695.1 Papaver somniferum
GAGATAAACTTGAAGGAGTTCGAGGAAGATTGGGGGACTAATTACCCCAAAGTAGTGGAATATTGCAAGAAACAATGGTTGAGGCCACACAAAGAGAGGTTTGTGTATGCTTTTACTTACAACTATAAACATTTTAAACTTGAATCCACAAGTATGGTAGAGCAAGCTCATGGGAGACTAAAATGTCTACTTTTCAAAAGTCAAAATGGGATTGTGACGGTGCAACATGCTATCCATGAGTACACTAATAATGATATCAACAAGATAAAAAAAACAATTCCAAGAAAGTAGCTTCCGGAAGTTGTGGGAGTTTAAGGAGGATAATTGGATGCTTGTTGGTATACATTGCAACGTCTCGCATTAGGCAATACGTTTT
>NW_020643495.1:387-1000 GCF_003573695.1 Papaver somniferum
GATAATTGGATGCTTGTTGGTATACATTGCAACGTCTCGCATTGGGAAATACGTTTTATGATGAAACATCTCGCTTTGTTTAAAAAGTATAAAAAGTATGACGACCTGAGCACTCCTTGTAAGTGTAGGATAATGAAGGCTATCGGACTTCCATGTCGTCATATGCTTGGTAGGTATAAAACTCCCATTCCTCTTGATGATATCGATCCTTATTGGAAGCATTTATCTTTCAAATCGGCTCCAAGAGAAGATCCCGGTGAAGAGTTTGGCGACATGGAACTTGGGAGAATAATCCTTGAAAAGTACCCCAAGTTGAATAGGTTGGACAAACAAACTATGAAGCACAAGTTGATGCCGATTAGGGCTGCACATGGGCGGGTATGGGTGGGTATAAGCTAAAACCAACCTCGCACCCACAGACTGCGGGTTTTTTTTTTCATAACCAACCCCGCACCCACAAACAGCGGGCGGGTTTTGTTACCCGCCCGCTACGGGTTGGGCGGGTATGGGTTTAAACGGGTTTAAACCCGCTTTATATTCAAGTATTTAGAGTAACTTCTATTCTCCTTGATTAAGTGAGGAAAAAAATCCAAAACCCCCAAAATATTCATAT
>NW_020643496.1:0-398 GCF_003573695.1 Papaver somniferum
CCTTCGGAATCTCGCTGCTCCTCGGGGCGAGATTCGTCTGTTAAATGAGGTCAGCGATGCCAAGCTGAAGTATGTTCCTGGCACGGAGGGGTCTAGTCATCGGAAACTTTTCCCAGCGCGCGAGAGGATCAAGCGCGACCATGACTACGAGTGGCACGCTACCGTTATCGAAATAGTTGGTCCATGGGCTTACGGTTGGATTCCTGGTCCCCGCAGTTGGCGGCCTACCGAGAGTAGCAAGCCACGCGAGTCTCCTCCTACTCGTTATGGGGATTTATGTCCCTGGCGTTTGAACTTTGCGGGTATGAATTTTCCTTATGCCCTTGACGTCGTAGAGGGAGACGAGGAGGAAGGTTCTGGTGCTATACTTCCACCGAAGAGTACCTCAACTGCTCAGG
>NW_020643496.1:598-891 GCF_003573695.1 Papaver somniferum
GCGCTGAGTTAGAGCAAACTCGCGGCCAAGTTTCAGCTTTCACAGGTTTGGTTCTTTTTCCCTCGCAGTGTGTCGTCATTCCTCTATTTCTTAGTTGTTCTGTCTGAGTCTCCCCACCCTACCTCCAGTGGGTGGCGTCCCCGAGCTGATATGGCTTCGAAACGAAAGAGCATGGCAAAAATCTCGTATTAAAGATCTTGTTGAGAAAATTAAGAATGAAGCCAAGAAATGGGATGCTCGGGCTGAGGTATGGCGCGCAAGGCATGTTCAGATGGTCGACATGCAAAATCTGT
>NW_020643497.1:0-265 GCF_003573695.1 Papaver somniferum
AAGAACTCCTTCTTTTTGAAAAAAATTAAAAAACCAAAATAAAAAAAATAAAAAAAATAAAAACATAAAAAATGGAGCTCATTTACCTTGAAATGTTGACTCTTGTGCAAATATGTAATTATTAGGAGTCTTAGTCTAGATATTTAGGCACCCTGATTCTAGCACAATTCACATAGTGATAGAAATTTGCACGCGCACGATCTACCAATACATGTATGGCCTCGATCTTCAAGGTGTTTGATAGGAAGTTACGATTGCCAATCAC
>NW_020643498.1:0-415 GCF_003573695.1 Papaver somniferum
TTAGTACCCATTTTTGTACTTATGATGGTATTTTATTTATTTGTAGGTGTTTTTGGAAAAATAAGGTTCTGCGGTGAAAGTGACTGAATATGTGGCATTTGGACCTCTATAAACAGTGAACCGGAAGTACCCCGAAAGTATGCCGGAAGCGCCCCAGAAATGCACCGGAAACGTTCCAGAAATGTCCCGGAGGAACCCAGAAAAATTACTATTTCCACCCCAAAATTACTATTTCCACCCAAAAATTACTATTTCCACCCAATTGCTATTCGCACCCAAGCTCTGGTTAAGGGGCATCCATCTTCTCTTTAAATTCAAAAACAGCTTTTTGGCGGGAAAAATATATTCAAAACTGGCAGATTTGTGATCGAGAAAATGAAGGTGTTTTAGTGCGATTCAATCGCTGAAATTTGGT
>NW_020643498.1:451-1000 GCF_003573695.1 Papaver somniferum
AAAATGAAAGTGTTTTACTGCGATTCAATCGCTGAAATTTGGTGGGAAGTTGTGATATGGGATAGGGAACACATTGTGGGCATCGGATTCGATCGGAATTGGCTGGAAATCCTGGTTTGAGTCACGAGCTCAAAACAGAGCAACGTGTCCTGTAACACGAGTTTGATTGTGTGTTTGCCATGCACAGAGTGTTTTGGAGGAGTTCGATGACTTCGGAGGCGTGGGGAAGGTTAACTAGAGCGTGCAGGATCAAAGTTTACGTGTGTAGAAGCCAAAAATGGAAATTATTGTTAAATATGGGCAGCGAGCAATGACGGGATTAATGGGAGATTATACGGTGTTATGGTCGGATATTTTTGTTCTAAAACACTATAAATACAAGGCTAAAGAGTTTAGAAAAGTTGGAGAGTCTTTGGGAGAGTTTAGGAGCCGAGAAGAATCGAAAGAAAGTCACGCAGGAGAAAAGCTTGCTGCTGGTGCAAGGAAGAACACGATGAACATAATACCCTCAGAGACAGTCGTTGATTAGTGTCGCCTAATTGCGACAAT
>NW_020643499.1:0-260 GCF_003573695.1 Papaver somniferum
CCCTCCTTGCTTATTACAATGAAACAACAAAATGACTATTTACATGACTCTGATTTACATTGACTACTCTCTCTTTTTATTTTTGGAACAAGAGATGATGGAATTGATAAATACTTGATTTTTTTTGTATTTTTCTGATATTTTTTTTTTTTGAAAAGGAAACACTTTTGATACATATACAAAAGGAAACAAAAGATTACATGACACTTTGCAAGAGGTAGCCCTTTTTGATGCACCCAGTTAAATTCGATGGTTGTCTT
>NW_020643499.1:460-724 GCF_003573695.1 Papaver somniferum
ATATTTATTCTTGAAAACAATGAAAATACAGAATATGGGATAAAATGTAGAATCAATGCACAAAAGATGAGTTAAATGCCAAGAAAAATATATAGAAATATGCACTTTTTAGCACTCATCACCCTCCTTAGGAAAACGAAACCTAACGCGAACCCAAGCTTAAAATTTGATTAAATCCTACCTATACCACTGTCGCTGGTCTCTCGAATGCATTTAGCGTATGCACTAAGCCTTTTAAACCACTAAGTGTCCCTAGTGGACGAG
>NW_020643500.1:0-184 GCF_003573695.1 Papaver somniferum
GTTCATACGAAGGAATCTTATCTATATTGGTCCAGTTTTCGATCTCGGAGCCACTTTTTTTCTCGAAGTTGATGAAATTTTGGGTTTGGTTAAGGTCTCGGCGAACATCTACATAAAATCTTACCCGCAGAATGTTGGATTCATCGTTCATACGAAGGAATCTTATCTATATTGGTCCAGTTTT
>NW_020643500.1:384-666 GCF_003573695.1 Papaver somniferum
ACGAAGGAATCTTATCTATATTGGTCCAGTTTTCGATCTCGGAGCCCCTTTCTTTCTCGAAGTTGATGAAATTTAGGGTTTGGTTAAGGTCTCGGCGAATATCTACGTGGCATCTTACCCGCAGATGGTAGGATTCAACGTTCATATGAAGGAATGTTATCTATATTGGTCCAGTTTTCGATCTCGGGGCCGCTTTCTTTCTCGAAGTTGATGAAATTTAGAATTGGTTAAGGTCTCGGCGAATATTTACATGGAATATTACCCGTAGACTGTTGGATTCAT
>NW_020643500.1:866-1000 GCF_003573695.1 Papaver somniferum
ATATGAAAGAATCTTATCTATATTGGTCTAGTTTTCGATCTCGGAGCCACTTTCTTTCTCGAAGTTGATGAAATTTAGGGTTTGGTTAAGGTCTCGGGGAATCTCTACGTGGAATCTTACCTGCAGACTATTGG
>NW_020643501.1:0-567 GCF_003573695.1 Papaver somniferum
GATGTCGCTTTTGGACGAGCTTCTAAACCCCTGATTTTTATTTCGATGTCACGATCTTAGAGAGTATAGTTCATCCAAATCTAAGGTTCCGAGAGTATTTCCACCAAGATAAATTGATTGATGGTAATTTTCCATTTTTTCTGATGTCACTCTTGAACAAGCTTGTAAACCAATTTTTAATCTTATGTCACGATCTTAGCAAGTATTTATCGTCCAAATTAATATAAGTTTACGGGGAATATCTCCACTAAGATAAATTGATTGATGGTAATTTTCCATTTTTACCGATGTCACTCTTGGACGAGCTTCTAAACCCCTGATTTTTATTCGATGTCATGATCTTAGAGAGTATAGTTCATCCAAATCTAAGTTTTCGAGAGTATTTCCACCAAGATAAATTGATTGATGGTAATTTTCCATTTTTTCCAATGTCACTCTTGAACAAGCTTGTAAACCAATTTTTAATCTTATGTCACGATCTTAGCAAGTATTTATCGTCCAAATTAATATAAGTTTACGGGGAATATCTCCACTAAGATAAATTGATTGATGGTAATTTTCCATTTT
>NW_020643501.1:578-1000 GCF_003573695.1 Papaver somniferum
ATTAATATAAATTTACGAGGAATATCTCCACCAAGATAAGTTGATTGATGGTAATTTTCCATTTTTACCGATGTCACTGATCTTGGACGAGCTTCTAAACACCTGATTTTTATTTCGATGTCACGATATCTTAGCAAGTATATTTCATCCAAATCTAAGTTTCCGGGAAGTATTTTCACCGAGATAAATTGATTTAATTTTCTATTTTTACCGATGTCACTCATGGACGAGCTTGTAAACCAATTTATATTTCGATGTCACGATCTTAGCAAGTATAAATTATCGTCCAAATCTAAGTTCACGGGGAATATCTCCACCAAGATAAATTGATTGATGGTAATTTTCCATTTTTACCGATGTCACTCTTGGACGAGCTTCTAAACCCCTGATTTTTATTTCGATGTCACGATATCTTAGCAAGT
>NW_020643502.1:0-446 GCF_003573695.1 Papaver somniferum
CCGTGTGCACTGTCTTGACTTTGTGTGGATTTTCTGACTTATCCAGCCCAATTAGATGGGTCTAATCGCTTCTAACAGGTCCCTTATGTCTTGTAGAGTTCGTAGGTACCAAATTTGCCCATTGAATCGCCTGCTAGGTCGCTCAAATCCTTGATCCAAAACTGTTGACGCTGCTGCNNNNCCCATTGAATCGCCTGCTAGGTCGCTCAAATCCTTGATCCAAAACTGTTGACACTGCTGCCTTTTTTCCCGCCAAAATCCAGTTTTGAAACTTTGAAGATGACCTCCCCCTATCCAGTTCCAGTCTCCCTTTAGCAGATGCCTTGAAATGGGTCACCCCTTAGTAATTAGGTTACCCCTTATCCAAAATGAGAGTCCGTATAGTAATTTTCTCCCACGGGCGCAAAAACCATTTTTTAGCCAATTTCGCCGCAAAAGCTTTATTC
>NW_020643502.1:646-1000 GCF_003573695.1 Papaver somniferum
TATTGTAATCACCGTCCTTCCCTGCAAACAGTTTGTATTTAAGGATACCCTTCCGTAGGGTTTAAAAATAAAAATAAAAATGTCCCAAAATTAATGTCCAAAGTCCATAAAAAAAAAAAAAGTAAAGAAAAGAAAGTCTGAAAAAAAAAATTACAAAAATAAAAATGCCTCTCTTTTTTTTTCTCTCTTTTTATCAAAAAATAAAAAAAATTCTTCTTCTTTCGTTCCTATAGCTTTGCTTTTCGCTCCACGTCTTTAAATGTCCACCAAAAACTTTGGCAAAAATTTCTTTTGCTCCAACTTCAAGAATCTGCAAGGAAACAAAAAAAAAACCCAAAAACGTAAAGAAGAACA
>NW_020643503.1:0-368 GCF_003573695.1 Papaver somniferum
AATTACCTCTTGGGAGGGTATTTGTGTTGAGATTATTAATCCCATATTGTTTGGACAATCTAAGATCTTGCGGTTTATAATTTTATGGGGCCACTCCACTCATAGTCAATTGATTTTGAGTTTGATACCCATATTCTAACACAATTTGAAAGAGCATGCAAAAAGAGAGAGGTGGCTGGTGGACAAAACTACGATAAGTGGTTAGTAGACACATCAATTGGGAGGTGGTGTAAGAATGTAATTGGGTTTTCATTTAGGTTGAGGCTTCAGGCCCTGACATTCTCTCGACTCTTTTTTACTATTTGTAATTTTAACCCTTCACTTTTTTTTTTTTTTTTTTTTTTTTTTTTTTTTTTTTTTTTTAAAAA
>NW_020643503.1:416-1000 GCF_003573695.1 Papaver somniferum
TTTTTTTTTTTTTTTTTTTTTGCAAAAAACGAAATTACAGGAGGCTATTAGACCTGTTGGCTGCTCTTATCTCATTAGTTAAGACTGAGATATGAGAACTTGCCAACAGATTATTGTCCTCAGATTGTGCAAACATAACATTTGAAAGTAAAACTTTAAAGTCATAATCTAAAGCAGGTTGAACGAAAGATGACATTTGTCTCCATTGTTGTTTGTGAGCACCTTGATTTCTTTCCTGTTTTGCTAGTTATTAACCTATAATTAAAAATAAAACCCAAAAAAGACTCGCATGCCTCATGGCTTCAGAGATTACTGCTTGATTTCTCCGTTGAATTGTGTTTGATTGACCTTGTGCAAAATCAATACCTCCCTTGCAATCTCCTTCAATCCAGAAAAATTGACAGTCCATGCTTATCGCCTACCTTGATGCTTCAAGCAATGTCAGTGCAATCTCCTTTAGTGGAAGAGGATGAAAAAATGGAGATTATGGAAAATTTCAGCACTTCAAATTGTTATGTGAAACTCATAGGTGATTTGGATGAATGTGGCTTCAACTCTTTTCTGTGGAAATCTCATATCCCCAA
>NW_020643504.1:0-437 GCF_003573695.1 Papaver somniferum
AAAGAGACATAAGAGAGAGATATATGCCTCAAAGGAAATGAGAGTACGCTCACAGGGTTAAAAGTAAGTAGATTGAGATACAACGAAAAGAGTTGAAATTAAAATTGGGATGAAGACAAGTGATACCTAGTACAGTATGTAGATATATGACATAATGTATAATAATTATATACAGTCATTTTCAGATGCAGCAATGTACGACGCTGCATTATACAGTCATTTTCATATGTTATTTATACGACGCTTCTATGCTTATCTCCTCACATAGTTCCAAAACCACTATAAGAAAAAGTACCGTCATAGATTGGTGCCTTTCGTTTATGTGATCTGTATTGCAGAAATGAGGATCTTTTCCTACTGTCTTACTACCTAAAAGAGAAGAACTGTTGGTCAATAACCATAGAGAACAAAAATAAATGAAACACAAATATTGCCCC
>NW_020643504.1:448-1000 GCF_003573695.1 Papaver somniferum
GTCATCTTGAGGACAACATGTACTTTAGATTTGGAAAGATAAAGAGGTGAAACTTTTAACATGTGATGGGGTAACCCTGGCGCATCTATCTGTTCCATAAGAATGGCTAATGACAGTATGACTGACTCCTAAATTTGTTTATCTTCACAGATCTGCCATGATTTTGCAAGCCAGTAGTGTATTGATAATATAACAACAAACAAGTTTTATTAATAACAGTGAATTAACTTACATAAAGCTGCTCCTTATTCAGACCAAAATAACTTAATAAAATGTAAAATACTGGAGAATTTTTTTTTTTTTTTTGATCGATCAAAAAAAAGCAACCCCAACCAAAGCAACCAAAATCTAGGGTTAAACAAAAAGCAACAAAGGCCTCTTGTCAAACCTTAGAAACTAAACAACCATTATTACTTGCGAGCTAAAACAAGAGCCCAAGTTACATTTAAATAGGATTTTCATCAACCTCATTCATGGTTATACCCTTGTGATTTTTGGCCATACCACTGAACATTTCTTGACGGTTTGCCTTGGAAGAAGGAAAGCTTAACC
>NW_020643505.1:0-303 GCF_003573695.1 Papaver somniferum
AGTAGCACGAGGTCCAAATTTTACGACAATCGAAGATGTAACAATGTGTAAAATTCATTTATCTATATCTCAAGATTCTAGTGTTGGAGCTGATCAATCAGAGGCGACGTTGTGGACTCGTATCAAGGATGATATTGAACTTCATTTACCTAATAATCCAGAGCGGTCTTGGAGTTCTTGGCAAAAACGATATCAGGGAATAAGTAAAGATGTGGCGTTATTTTTGGCAAAAGAGGAAGAAGTTGAAGGTGAATATCATACTGGATGGGGTCCTGAAAAGAAGGTAAGCATTCTTGATTTTTC
>NW_020643505.1:503-829 GCF_003573695.1 Papaver somniferum
CCAAGAGGAATTGATGGGAATAATTATTAAAGAACAACAAAATTTCAATACTCATTACCAAGCACAATCAAGATTCAAGATGGAAGAAAGAGCAGCAGAGTTTGCAGCAAAACAAGCTGAACATGCGGCAAAAATAGCCAAGCAAGCTGAAGACGAAGAATTTCGCATCATTATGATGGATCTTGAAAAAATGGAACTTGTACAATAAGAGTACTTCCGACTTCGCAGGGCGGACATAGTTCGGAATAAAAGAAACCAATCTTAACACAAAGGCGGAATAGTTCAAACCTTAATTATTTCTCCTATTTAGTGATTAGTAGTATTAT
>NW_020643506.1:0-220 GCF_003573695.1 Papaver somniferum
CTGGACTTAAACGCACTGTACTCTTTTTCCTTCACTAAGGTTTTGTCCCAATGGATTTTTCTTGTCAAGGTTTTAACGAGGCAGCATATGCGTATTGATGAGTGCTAAAAAGTGCATATTTCTATATATTTTTCTTGGCATTTAACTCATCTTTTGTGCATTAATTCTACATTTTATCCCATATTCTGTATTTTCATTGCTTTCAAGAATAAATATTTTT
>NW_020643506.1:420-777 GCF_003573695.1 Papaver somniferum
AATCATCCAACGGTCGCTACATACCTCTTCATCTTAGCCGTTCGAGTCAATCTATATGGGATCATCCAACGGATTCTCGTCGCCGTACATCAACTCTTGATGTCTCCGCCTCACACCCTAGTATCAGAAACCTATACCCTCAACCAAACGAACCCTAATCCCATTTCCATCGACTTCTCCCCCATCTCCTCATTTCTCTGCAACTGCTCCACCCCCATACCCTGCCATCGCCACCATCTCCACTGTCTCCTCTGGCGCAACCACTTCCCCTGCCACAACCATCCTATCTCACCATACCCCAAACCATCATTACCACCTATCCCCCTATCCTCCTAGCCGAGTTGTTCCATCAATCTC
>NW_020643507.1:0-387 GCF_003573695.1 Papaver somniferum
GTAATGGGTTTGTGGAATTGTTTTTAGTAATGGATTTGTGATAAATTAAAAATAATGGATTTGTTAAGATTTTGATTTTGTTTTGCGATGATTTAGATTATGTATTTATTAGATTAGTTTTAATTTTAACGGAAAATGGGTCATTTGTCCAAATATTTTTAAACCACGAATCAAATGGACGAGTAAAAAATACTTTGGGTGAAATGGCCAAAAAAAAAATAGCAAGGATGAAACTGGCTTCATCTTAGCTTAAATTTAAAAAATACCAAGGATGAAACTGGATACATCCTGTGTAAATCAAAAATAAGAAAAAATATTTGAAAATGGGCACGATGAAACTGGTTACATCCTGCCTATTTTTACATTTTTGTCCATTTAAACAGTATC
>NW_020643507.1:397-1000 GCF_003573695.1 Papaver somniferum
ATGAAACTGGTTACATCCTGCCTATTTTTACATTTTTGTCCATTTAAACAGTATCAAAATCTAACTGTCCATTTCACCCAGGAATTGTTGATTTTGGTCTTTTTAACCAATTTTGTGTAATTTTAATTAGGTTAAGGATAGGTTAGTCATTTCCATACTTTAGGACACCCTTATAAGTATAGGGTAGACATTCCTATCACAAAGTAATCCCCCACCATTTTTGAGTAGTCCCCAAAAAAATGGTTCATCATAAAGCTGGTCACCTATTAACACCCAAGAGCACACTGAAAACCCCTTATCCAAAGAAGCAAAAACCAGACAAAGTAACAAGAGCAGCACTTCCTTCAAAAATGGCACTGCATCTTCTCTTGGGTTCCATCAACGATTAGAATCTTCTGCAGCCAAAGCTGGTGAAATCCCAACAGATGATTCAGGACCTAAAACTAGATTACTTGCACAGAGTGTTCCATGGACTTTGTATTAATCACGATATTAAAGTTCTATTTGAGAAGTATGGGACTTTTCTAGATGTTGAGGTAAATTTCTCTGATTTTCTCTAAATTTTGGTTTTTTTCTGTGTAAATATTGAATTGTTAGTTATTT
>NW_020643508.1:0-511 GCF_003573695.1 Papaver somniferum
AATAACTAAGTCTCTGAATTCCTATACGTTATACATATTGATATGTATTGGCATCTACTGTATTTTAGTAAGATATATTTGCAGGCTATATGCAGTACGTATTGGTATGTAACATGTAGAATATATTTTACAACATATCAATATGTTTTGAGTTTCATCTTCTATAAATAGAAGAACTGCAGCTATATCAAAAAGAGAATACAAAATTACTACACGATCTATCTAACAAAACAAACCTATATCAAAAAATACAGTAAAACAAACCTATATCAGATTACAAAGAAATTAAAACAGAACAACAACAAAGAAAAGGTGATTATAGTAACATACATTGTTCGAATCTGAGATTAACCTAATTCGATTTTAAGATACCTGATTGAAACACACAAAAATCACAATGTAAATCGAACGGAAACTGAATTGAACAATATAAATCATAACAAAACTGAAATCATAAAAGAAAGATAACAATGTACATCATAGACAACTATTCTGATAGAAATCGGATCAG
>NW_020643509.1:0-131 GCF_003573695.1 Papaver somniferum
GAAGCAGAGGAGGGAAAAAGTAATAAAAACAAGAAATGTATGAATGATTAAGTTGTTGCGATAATCTCGCAATAAGTAAAATTCTCAAAAATACATTTGATTGAACAACAAAATTGAGATTGCGAAATTCA
>NW_020643509.1:142-629 GCF_003573695.1 Papaver somniferum
ACCAAGGAAGCAGTAGCAGAAAATCATAAAGAAGCAGAGGAGGGAAAAAGTAATAAAAACAAGAAATGTATGAATGATTAAGTTGTTGCGAGATTATGTCGCAACAATTATGTCTTGCGAAAATTAGAGATCTTGCGAAGTTAACATTTGTAAGGTTGCGAGAATGTCGCAAACCATATCCGAAAATAAATGATAGATTAGCTATCATCCACTATGTATTTCCTTATAAATAGTCATTCGAATTGTAAAGGAGAGAGAGATCTTTTTGAGTAAGAAACAAGTAAATAGGAGAGAGAAAGTTCGAGTAGAGATCATTCTTGACTTCTTTATCTTTCTTGTAAGAACATTCAAAAATTAATCAATAAAATTAAGAGTGTAAACCTAAAAATGAGCTGATCAACAATGAAATCATATGAAGGGTGTAGTGTAGGATTTCCTGCAACTACATTATGGCGCTAGAAACAGGGACGAGTTGAAGATTATTCTA
>NW_020643509.1:640-1000 GCF_003573695.1 Papaver somniferum
AGTGTAGGATTTCCTGCAACTACAGTATGGTTTAGTTTAGTTCGATGTCTTTTTATAATTTCCTGCAAATTTTTTTTTTTTGATGTACTGTGAGTCTGGGTTTGTTAGCATGGCATTTGTAGTTTACCGTTTGTGTTTATTTTTGCTTAACATCTATTGTATGTTTGTAACTAAGTTTCTAACAACACTTCTATGATGTCAGGTACTTTTTGTCCATGCTTTCATAAAGGTTTTACTGTTTATCTTAGTTCAAGGATATTGCGACTGGAAAATGGATAAGAGTTGGGTCCATTATCAAAGATCGAGTAAGGATTTTCATGAAGGACTTTGTTTGTTCTTAAACTATGCATTCGAAATGGG
>NW_020643510.1:0-389 GCF_003573695.1 Papaver somniferum
TCCATTAATGAGTATTTGGAGCTCTCTAGATCTAGTTTTTGGGGAAGAAGATGAATACAAAAGAGAAGGTTGACCTCCCCTTCTCTCTCTACAAAACGTGTCTCTCTACAAAGTGTGTCTCTCCTTTTTCTTTTTGATTCTCCTCCTTTCTCTCTCTTGCCTTTCTCTTTATATAGATATTTACATAGTGGATGACAGCTCATATGTGGTGGGATACATCTAACATTTCCCCTAATTTCCGAATCACCGTGCGATGTTCTCGCAGGCTCACGTTGGATCTTAATTTGCACACATGCTACGTTCTCTCGCAAGCTTCCCTACATTCTCGCGAGATCTTATTATTGTGCGATATTTGGATCCTACATCTTGCCTCTTTTTTCTTGAATATT
>NW_020643510.1:400-1000 GCF_003573695.1 Papaver somniferum
TTCCCTACATTCTCGCGAGATCTTATTATTGTGCGATATTTGGATCCTACGGGAGTTATTCTAGCATCTTCTCCTTCATTAAGTGAGACGAGGTTAGGATGACATATGTTTAGGTTGATGTATTTCATCTCCGTAGATCCATCCGGTGGTGGATCTTTTATAGATATTGTTCATGAACACAATATCTGAGGAGGAGAGTTAGAGGAATCTTCTGCTTTGTGTTCTGTGTATCAGTTGTGCAATCATTTTTCTTTAGTAGAACTGTGAAGTATGTTAGTGATTACCTGATTGTTATAAAGGTATCCACTAAGCCCCCTTTTGGGATAATGTGCTCACTCGTTCCTATTTCAGTTTTTCAGTTACCAAAGTTATGGTGCATGCGAAGATATTCGTTTCCGTCTCTTAAAGATTTTAGAATTGTTGCGAATTATTTTAGGTTTGTACATTATTTTTGTAATCACAAACACACTATTTAATTTATATAACTTGAGAGATTTTTCATTTATAATTTTTTGAGTGGTGGGCTTAGTTTTGGGTCAAGTTTTCTATAAGATTTTCTATTCGGAAGTTAAGATTATGATTGAGATCTTTAATGCCTCA
>NW_020643511.1:0-605 GCF_003573695.1 Papaver somniferum
ATCATTCTGCTCAACCCGATCAGACTTTGATCATTTTCTTGAAACTGTCGACCTTGATTGGCCGTTCAAAGTAGACGGTGTCGATAAAGATGATGTTCGAGAAACTGCAAACGAAGTGTTTTTCACGTCATGCCGTTCTTCTCCAGGGTTCGGTGGGAGGAATGCATTATCGTATTACCCATCTGGGCATGACAACAACAACGGGGATGGTGGTAGTTTTGGTGGAGGAGGAAATGGGAGGAATAATAATGGGTCTGGTTTGGTCGCGACCAGTAGATTAAAACGAAATATACATTTTAATTGAGGAAAGAAGATAACTTCACTTTGCTATCGTACCCATCATTCCTAAACTAATCAGACACCCACATATCAGTCAATCTTCACCAATTAACGGAAACAAGGTTTTCTCTTCCTCCCATTGCCTTCTTCATCTCGACCACCAAAACCACCACGAGTTTCATCCAGGATATGTTTATGTTTTCGCCATCTTGGATATGCGATTTCAGAGAATGGTGTTTCGAATTTATTTATTTTTGTTTTTCTTCATCTGGTTGTAGATCTGACTTGATGAGTTTGGATGGGGAAAACCAGAGGTCTGAGTTGGG
>NW_020643511.1:616-1000 GCF_003573695.1 Papaver somniferum
ATTGTTTCTTCATCTGGTTGAAGATCTGACTTGATGAGTTTGGATGGGGAAAACCAGAGGTCTGAGTTGGGGTTCCAGTTTCCTATTTTCTGGATTTAGGGTGAGGAAGGCGGAGAGAAAGAGGAGAGGGTGTGTGGAAGTGGCAGAGAGAACTCAGAGAAACATTAGGTTTAGGTCTACAAATCTGTGAAGCCATTACAGTAACAATATCAACACAAGTAGAATACATCGACAAGAAAACATCAAATATTAAAATATGGGCCTGTGCATAATTTTATCACCGAAGATGGGTGCGATCGTGAGTTTTTTTGGCCGTGGGTTTTACAATGGAAGGAAAACAAAAAATAGGTCTGGTAGTAGTTTTCACGTGCTTAAAAACTTGTC
>NW_020643512.1:0-293 GCF_003573695.1 Papaver somniferum
GCGAAAATTAGCCCGAGAATATAATAAACGTGTCAAAGTACGCGAATTCCAACCAGGAGATTTAGATCTGCGAGAGACACCAATATATCAGAGAGAAAATGGTGGAAAATTAGCGAAAAATGGGATGGACCATACATCATTAAGGAGATAGTTGGAACATGAGCTTATAAATTAATGGATCCAGAAGGTAGAGATGTTGGTCACAGACTTGACAGACCATGGAACAGGTTGTACTTAAAAAGATATTATCCGTAAGAAGCTTTGAGAAGTTATGGATTCTGAAAGAATAATTG
>NW_020643512.1:493-645 GCF_003573695.1 Papaver somniferum
AAATGTAAGACCTAAATTACGTGATATAAGGGGGTACCTGTTGCATGGCTCAGGGAAAGGCTACACCGCCACCGGAACCTGAGTCATGGAGATTTGGGGTCAATAAAGCCCATCCGGGAGAGGCACCTTGGATTCTCAGCTTAAGCATATGA
>NW_020643512.1:781-1000 GCF_003573695.1 Papaver somniferum
TAATAAGGACTCTACCAAGGAGTGCAGAATCTGATCAAGGCGCCGAGGTACACGGTTGAGTCAAGATTTCCAGGGGCGTTTGAAGCGTACCTTGCCATTCTTGACAAGTCTTGGCTTATACTGCACTCGGCCTGAAGAAAACCCCACTTAGGGTGCAGTCTCGTAACCATAAGCCCTATAGGTAAAAGGGATAAGAGGCTGCGAAAACAACTGGTTGTT
>NW_020643513.1:0-426 GCF_003573695.1 Papaver somniferum
ATATATGATCAAGTCTATTATACTTGGAAAAGCGGGGTTATAACAACCACACCCAATAATTCGTTCGACAATCTGTATGGACTAAACTCCAATATAATTCCGAGAGCACCAACTTAAAAGTGAGACTCAATCAAGAAAGATATCAAAGGGATTTATCTCTTTCTCAATATAATCAGTAAATAAACTAGATATGAATCTGTGAGACTGATTAATATGAGAATAACTTGGACGGTACCAAAGACCAATGCCCAAGTGTCAATCAAGTTATATCCAACAATCAAGGTCGGATTTATCAACTGATTGAACTACGCACAACCTGTGATATTTCAATTATATAAAAAAAATATAATGCGGAAAAGAAATAACACAGACACCAGAAATTTTGTTAACGAGGAAACCGCAAATGCAGAAAAACCCCGAGACCTA
>NW_020643513.1:437-1000 GCF_003573695.1 Papaver somniferum
AAATATAATGCGGAAAAGAAATAACACAGACACCAGAAATTTTGTTAACGAGGAAACCGCAAATGCAGAAAAACCCCGAGACCTAGTCCATATTTGAACACCACATTGTATTAAGCCGCTACAGACTCTAGCCTACTACAAATTAACTTTGGACGGGAATGTAGTTGAGACGTAACCAAGTCTCACACCGATTAAGGTACAGTCACGTTCCTTATGCCTCTAGAACCACGCCGGATTATGTACACTTTATTCCCTTAGCTGATCTCACCCACAACTAAGAGTTGCTACGACCCAAATTCGAATACTTATAAACAAATATGTCTCCTACAGAAGTGCATATCCTTTGTTCTTTTTGTTCCGTCTTTTGATACAAAGATCAAGGTGATCAGGAACCACTAATAATCTGGTCTTATACTCTCGAAGAGCAGCATAGAAATGTTAGTCACCTCACAATAACCTAATTGATTAACAAAAAATATTATTGCGGAATCACAAGAGTCTGAGACGAAGAACTGTTGTGATATACCTTACCTATTATTGAGGGGTGATTTTAGGTTTGAGAT
>NW_020643514.1:0-364 GCF_003573695.1 Papaver somniferum
CGGGAGGAATTACACAAGGAAGCCGCGAAGAATGTTGTGCACAAGACCAAAAGGCTAGAAGTGGGCTTGAAGAGGAAGAAATTGTTCTTAAAGAAGAAATGGGCTCAGAATTATCCCAAGCCCAACTTATCTCCCAAACCAAAACCCAAATCCATAACCCACTTCTCATGTAGCCGTCAGATTGGATCCATATCATCATCCAACGGTTGCCTCCTCTTCGTGCATCAAAGTCTGAAATTTCTAACCAACACTACAACACCTAACTCCATCTCACGCCGTTAGTTTCGTTGTATCTCTTCATCCGACGGTCGCTGAAGGCTATGTTCCATCTTATCGTTGGATGCATTTCAGATGTATCGATCAA
>NW_020643514.1:564-1000 GCF_003573695.1 Papaver somniferum
ATTTATCACTGCCATGCCATTGTAAATTCGCATCCTTTTCCCCTGTGTTGCTTCCATGTATATGCCATTGTCACCTTCACCATCATCATTGTTGTTTGCTGTTTGCTTTTGCCATTGTAAAGATCCATGTTTTACCTTGGCCTAGTGCTCTGCTGCCTTGTTTAGCTCCAGCTGCACTAGGTCTTTTTGGCTTTTCTGCCCTTTTCCTTCACTGGCCTTGCTGCCAGTTCTTCCCCAGCTACTACTACTTGCTGTTGCTGCTGCTGTGCACTGCTTCTGCTGCTGCTGAAGCCACCACTGCTGCTGCTCCAGGTCCAGTTGAATTCTGGGCTACAAGTCCAGTCATTACAAAAGCCCACTGTATCTGCTTAGAAACCTAAGGCCCAACTCAGTTCAGTTCGTTCAGTCTTGGGTTAATCTAGAAGCCCATTGACAC
>NW_020643515.1:0-1000 GCF_003573695.1 Papaver somniferum
TTTCTACCGGAAGCATGGATTTGAAAATTTTGAAACTCTCTCTTAGTCTCCTCCAACATCTTATATTCTTATCGGGTATTTTCCTTCCTTTTTATTCATTAATTGCGTGGGTTCTCTGAAAAGGTCTAACCAATATATAGTGAACATAAGTAGAACGACACCAGGGTTGTTTCAGAACCAAAAATTATGAAACATATGAAAGAATGAGATTCAAACATGCTAAGAGATGAGATGAACCATTCATATTAATAGCATGCGAAATTGTACAATATATCATTAATAAAATTAGTATGGACAAACATTTTGAACTAATTTGTAACCATTCACAATTAGGATCCATGGAAAAGTACAATAACTTTTTTTTTTTTTTTTGCTAAGAAGCACACCGATATATTAAGAAAAAAGTGAAGTACAAACTACATTCAGGTTCTTCTTCCTAATAAGAGAGTTCAAAAAAGAAGGAATGGAGACCGGAAGACCCTTAAGACTGAGTTTTCTAGCCCGATGTGCAAGCCGGTCTGCTAGGAGGTTTTTCACACGCTTAATGTACATAATTTTAAAGGAAACTGAACTAGAAATTAAACTCCGACATTGTTCGATAAGATCACTACTTCTCCAAGCAATATTAGAACTGACTTCATTAATAAAATGCACAAGCTGAAGACAGTCACCTACTGCACCTGGAATCAAACCATAATCCGAACGAGAACTTCTTACATTTCCAGCAATGTCACACCAAATAACACCCAAACCCATATTAAAATCTTTAAAAGAGCCATCAACAAACATAAAATGATCCACTTCAGCAATAGGGACCTTGGCATCACTATGGAAAACAATTGGGTGAATCTGAGGAGAAATATAAGTGTTGATCATTCTCTTCGTCTCCAAGATGACCCTTCTCAGGTCAATAGAAGCATTTCTGAAGATCACATCACACCTTAACTTCCAGATACACCACATAACAATAGCGCCAATGCTGAGCCAAGAAACATTAAAA
>NW_020643516.1:0-346 GCF_003573695.1 Papaver somniferum
TAAAAATGGAGCTCATTTACCTTGAAATGTTGACTCTTGTGCAAATATGTAATTATTAGGAGTCTTAGTCTAGATATTTAGGCACCCTGATTCTAGCATAATTCACATAGTGATAAGAAATTTGCACGCGCACGATCTACCAATACATGTATGGCCTCGATCTTCAAGGTGTTTGATAGGAAGTTACGATTGCCAATCACTTTAGAATACTGAACGTCCAATCACTCACTTGTTCTTTGGTTGGTTGGGATAGAAGGTGGAGGTTACATTAAGAAAGACAACCATCGAATTTAACTGGGTGCATCAAAAAGGGCTACCTCTTGCAAAGTGTCATGTAATCTTTTGT
>NW_020643516.1:357-717 GCF_003573695.1 Papaver somniferum
ATCACTTTAGAATACTGAACGAAACTTGACTAGCTTGTTCTTTGGTTGGTTGGGATAGAAGGTGGAGGTTACATTAAGAAAGACAACCATCGAATTTAACTGGGTGCATCAAAAAGGGCTACCTCTTGCAAAGTGTCATGTAATCTTTTGTTTTCTTTTGTATATATATCAAAAGTGTTTCCTTATCAAAAAAAAAATGATGTATATATTCAGAAAAAAAAAAAAAAGAATGAAAAAATCAATCAAGTATTTATCAATTCCATCCTCTCTTGTTCCAAAAATAAAAGAGAGTAGTCAATATAAATAAGAGTCATGTAAAGAGTCATTTTGTTGTTTCATTGTAATAAGCAAGGAGGGTGT
>NW_020643517.1:0-260 GCF_003573695.1 Papaver somniferum
AAGAAGAAAAGTGAGAAAAACGCAAATACTAGAGATACTTGTGGCCATGAATATATCGCGGCAATGTGCTTGGAGAAAACCAAGAAACGGGGTAGGAGTATGGTAGGCGAATATAGATGTGTAAATAAGATGAATAAATGCCTACAGTGATACCTGCAAGTGCACAGGGTCAAATTATAGTAATGTGTGCAAGACAGGGTCATTCCACAGGGACTTGGGGTGTATTGAAGCATTCCTAAGCTATCAATGGGTGCAAAGCA
>NW_020643517.1:460-637 GCF_003573695.1 Papaver somniferum
ATATATTCAAATTATCATCAACAGATTCAATATATTGTGGCTTAAGTATGGAATCAGACACATCAACTATGTTTTCATGCATAGGATCATTAGTGTCAACAGAAGATTTACCTAAGTCATGCTCTTCACAGGATAATTGCACAATATCTAAATCAGTATCAACATCACATGCATATG
>NW_020643517.1:837-1000 GCF_003573695.1 Papaver somniferum
AAGAAACTACAAGCCTAACAAACAACTAAATTACAAGCCCAATTAAAGAAACAAATAAAAATAAAACTAATTATTACAAACCCACAAAAAAAAGAAAATAAAAATAAAACTAAAATTATTACAATCCCAAATAAAGAAAAAAATAAAATTAAAATTAAAATAA
>NW_020643518.1:0-559 GCF_003573695.1 Papaver somniferum
GAAGAAAAAAATCTCCAAACGATAATGATAGGTCTGAAATATCTAACCACTCCCGTGATCAGAAAGTGTGCCTTTTTTGTGACTCAAAAGATCATATAGTGCAAAAGAGGAAATTCAAGTTGAAAAACAAATCGTTGGTTCAACTTCAACACACCTTAGATTTAATTCTTAAAGGTGTAACTGACATTCGTATGTCTAAACCAATTGGTTTTAGTACACATCCTGTGTTCCCTACCAGGAAGGTCAGTTCGATGAGTTCCTCAAATGCACAAAGGCATAATATACCTCTTTACAAATATCGTCCAAGAAGAACTCCCGTTCTCTATCCTATCAGAAATGGAGATAATGATGTGGATCATTTATCAAGTGAAGAATGCAGATATGAGCAGATGGATGACAACCTAAAATTAATTATTGAGGGATATAAGGAAATCATCAACAAATTGTGTACTCCATCTAGACAACACTCTTCAGGTAAAAATCCTTACTATGTGTCATATTATGATGATAGTAATTTTTATGATAACTTTTCACATCATAACAGTCTTCTTCCAAAATA
>NW_020643518.1:570-1000 GCF_003573695.1 Papaver somniferum
AAATCCTTACTATGTGTCATATTATGATGATAGTAATTTTTATGATAACTTTTCACATCATAACAGTCTTCTTCCAAAATACCGAAGAACGAAACAATATTCATTTGATGAGCTAAAATCTCATACTTGTGCCAATAAAGCACAAGGTTGAAATCTTTCACGCAAAAATCCTGGTTGAGAGACATGCTCAGGTATACTTTTATCAATAGTATTCTTGGATTCTCAAGCTATTTTCTTATCGTCTTTAGCATGAGTAATTTTGGAAGAATACTTGTACAAGTATTTGTATTTGCTATGTCAAATTTTTTATTGTTTGGTTTAACAAGGTGCTACTCACTTACTCTAAAAACCGCTTCTCTATGAGACATAGAGTTCTTGAGTCATTTTTGAATTCTTCAAAATTTCAAGAGTCTTGAACTTGGTTGTGCGT
>NW_020643519.1:0-497 GCF_003573695.1 Papaver somniferum
TAGCAGTTGCATATCTTGCTCTCAAGTTATTGAAACTTCTGGAACTAAGAACTGGTTGAGTGACAGGTACTGCTGAACCTGTGCTACTGCTAGTGCTGCTACTAATTGGTGCTGAGCCTTTGGTGCTCTTGTTGTTGTTGCTGAAGCTGTGCTTCTACTTTCTTCTTCTCCCTGCTGCTGCTGCTACTTCTTCCTGCTGCTGCTGGTGCTTGGGCCATTGCTACAGTCAGCCTCTGGTGCTGCTGCTGTTTTCCTTCTGCTATTGTTGAGTTGCTGGTTTGAGCTTGTTGCTGAGAACCAAGCCCAACTGGGCTGTGCAACCAAAATCAGAGCAGTTGGGCTGTGCTTAAAGAGTAAGCCTAAACCCATTAAGAGAACCCAAATTGTGGGCTTCCATTTTCTATTGGGTTTGTAATTCGAACGGAACTGTGGGCTTGACCCAACAAAAATTTTAAAAACGTTTTTAGGCCCAAGTGGGCCTCGTATTTTGGCTAACT
>NW_020643520.1:0-403 GCF_003573695.1 Papaver somniferum
GTAATGACGACAACAATCGCAAATCTTGAACTTCATCATCAAAAGTAATACTAACTTTTGAAAGCTGGGAAATAATTGATTTAAACTTCCCAAGATGTGCTGAAATCGCTTCGCCTTCTTGCATCTTCAAATTAAATAATTGTTCACACAACATAATCTTCCCCGAGGCTGATGACTTTTGATATAACTTTTCAAGTTTATCCATAAGATCCTTCGTACTAGTTTCCTGCTGTACGTTATTGTAGACTTCCTCCGTTAGACATCTACGGATCACGACTACACACTTGCGATCAAGAGTTATCCATTCATCGTCTTTGCATGCTCCCTTTTTCGCAACTCCGCCCAATGGATCAACAATGTCTTTCTCATATAGGTAGTCTTCCATCTGAGACTTCCAAAACGC
>NW_020643520.1:414-1000 GCF_003573695.1 Papaver somniferum
GGATCAGCAATGTCTTTCTCATATAGGTAGTCTTCCATCTGAGACTTCCAAAACGCAAAGTTCTTCCCATTAAAAACTTTAACCCTAGCTACCGTACTTTCGTTATTATCACCCATAACTCCCATTCCAATCGTACTACGATAATCCCTAAAGCTCTAACCCGAGCTCTGATACCAGTTGTCAGGATTTTTTTAGGGAATAATCACTGACAACCGCGGAATAACGGATCTTGAGATATTATGATGAATAATAAGTAAACCAAGCAGAAGCAACCATAATAATACGAGAAAGATAAATCAACTCACAAGACACAAGATTTATAGTGGTTCGACCAATACATACAACTTGTATATATTGTCTACGTCCACTTTGAGTCGCACCAACTCAAATCCACTATGAAGAAAAACGATTACAACGTCGTGTGAATCCCAGCAAACCCTTGGTTACACCGCAACAATTACCCGAGACGATAACCTTGTCTGTTGTTCCTCACCAATATGCTCTCACAACGAAACCCTAGCTTTAGACCTAAAAGCTATACAAGAAATCTCTCACCGATCTCTTAATCGTTTTCTACACAATGTAC
>NW_020643521.1:0-470 GCF_003573695.1 Papaver somniferum
ATTGCTACTATGGCTGGAAAAATGTTTAAGAAGTATAACAAATATTGGGGTGATTATGAAAAGATGAACCCTACAACCTTTTTTTGCCATGTTGTTAGATCCTAGAGAGAAAGAAAAAGGACTACAATTTTCTCTTGAGCTCTTGTATGGGAAGAATTATTCTAAGGTTGAATCTGTTATGAAGCTTGTTAAGTTGGATTTTAAGATTCTATTTGAAGAATATAAGGATGTCTACTCAGTTCATGAGGAGGAGTCAAGTAGTTCTATCCAGGGACAGGACCAAGTCGTATGAAAGAGTTGATGTCAAGGAGTAAGGTTCAAGAAAATCCCAAATGATGATGAGGGAAAAACAGAGTTGGACAAATATTTCATTGATGAGTATGAAGAAGGTGAAGGAGAACATGATGAGGAGGAGTTTGACTTAGTGGGTTGGTGGAAGACCAACAGTACAAAGTATAAGATACTTGGAC
>NW_020643521.1:481-1000 GCF_003573695.1 Papaver somniferum
GGTGAAGGAGAACATGATGAGGAGGAGTTTGACTTAGTGGGTTGGTGGAAGACCAACAGTACAAAGTATAAGATACTTGGACATATGGCTAAGGACATATTAGCCATTCCTGTGTCTTTTGTTGCCTCTGAGTCTGCTTTTAGCATAAGAAAACGAGTCTTAAGTCCTTGTATAAGCTCTTTAACTACAAGGACAGTTGAGGCATTGCTTTGCACACAAAGCTGGCTAAGGAAGCCAATACAACTTGATCTTTTATCTGATTACATACCGGATGATGACGTTGAAATTGCAGAAGGTAACATATTACATTATTACTTGTGTTTGGAAGTAATAGATATAGTCTAATAGTTACTAACTGCTTTTTTTTTTTGCAGCGTTACTTGGTCCTATCAACACTGATGACACCACAAATGCTGCTGACATGGATTAGAAGATCAAGATTCAAGACTACTGCAGCACTAGCTGCACTGCTAGTTGTTCTTTTTTTTCTTCAGATTTTCTCATTTTCAAGACTTAGTG
>NW_020643522.1:0-239 GCF_003573695.1 Papaver somniferum
AATATGAACAAAATTATAATACAACATATGAAGAGGATCATGTTGAGTAGAGAAAAAGGAAAGAGAATACCCGATTTCGGCGAAAGCAAGATTAGACTCCGTTATTCAAGGGAAAAACAAAATCCAACATATTTCAGCCGAGATCATATTGGATTAGCAAAATATATACAAAAGGAATAAAAAGGGTTTTAAGAAATTGTATCTACTGGATTATATACAAAAAATTCACCATACACTAA
>NW_020643522.1:439-766 GCF_003573695.1 Papaver somniferum
GCTGCTCTGATATTGTTGCAAAAACCCAGTTGGGCTTTGGTTCTTTTCCTTGGTGGCGTCTCAGCAGAGGAAAAACTGGTTCAGAACAGCAGGTCCAACAGCAAATGAAGTGAAGCAGATGCAGATGCAAACGCTATGCAGTGAAATGCAAAAATAGCTAATAAAACAACAAGAAAAACACAGCACCAGTCCCCGGCAGCGGCGCCAAAAACTTGGCGGGCCCGGGAAAGCGTATAAAATTGAAGCGAAATGAAACGGGCCTACAGTAATACCGCAAGTGCACGGTCGTCAGTTGTAGCTCGTGCAAGTACGGGTCGATCCACAGAG
>NW_020643523.1:0-198 GCF_003573695.1 Papaver somniferum
CTGAAATCGAACTCCTTCTTCTTTTTGAAAAAAATAAAAAATAAAAAATAAAAAAAAATAATTGAAAAATCAAAATTAAAAATTAAAAAATTAAAAAAAAATCATAAAAATGGAGCTCATTTACCTTGAAATGTTGACTCTTGTGCAAATATGTATTTTTATTAGGAGTCTTAGTCTAGATATTTAGGCACCCTGATT
>NW_020643523.1:398-722 GCF_003573695.1 Papaver somniferum
TTACACTGTTGGTTCATATGTTTATCATGTTTTTGTATTTGCTCACCATATGTGTGTTGTTTGAATTGCCTTGTATGATATTTATTATTGTTTACAAGATTAGCATGAGCTAAGTTGCATTTCTGAGGCTCAGATGATGCTTTAGTGCACTGTTAGGTAGTGGAATGCTAGGTTAGAGACTTAGGATGCATTGTCTTGATTGAGCAATGGGAGAAATTAGTGCTCATAGCAAGCTAATTCTCTTTCCATTCCATTTGTATGCTTAGGATGCATTGTTTTGATTGAGCAATGGGAGAAATTAGTGCTCATAGCAAGCTAATTCTC
>NW_020643523.1:733-1000 GCF_003573695.1 Papaver somniferum
CCATTCCATTTGTATGCTTAGGATGCATTGTTTTGATTGAGCAATGGGAGAAATTAGTGCTCATAGCAAGCTAATTCTCTTTCCATTCCTTTTGTATGCTTAAGATCATATTGTCAACCTAGAATTGCATTGTTTGGCTAGGTCACAAGGGTGGATTAAATTGCCTTAGTAACTTCTCACATTGCTTCCTGATCAGTTATTTCCTTCACTGTTTTTGCACTTCACATCTTGCTGTGCACTGAAATCAGTGCACTGCCTTCCCTGCCC
>NW_020643524.1:0-690 GCF_003573695.1 Papaver somniferum
TCTTGCTTCACAATCCCAATGAAGTATTTAAGTCGTTAACCTGGTTTTAGAAGAAGAAAACCAAAGGTTAAAGGATAATCGACTCTAGCACGCAAACTGGTATCACACGTAAGGTGTGGGGATTAGTTTTGCATAATACTAGATTTCTCCTTTGTATAGTCTTTCAAATCATGGTTTGCAATCAATGTTAGCTTAGTAACAAAGCATTCAATATTCACAGTTAGATGAAAACCTGATTTAGATTCAAGCTAATATTTCTCAACTGTTAGATCGAAAACTTAGCTTGTTACACACACTTGACAATGCACGCTTCTAGGTTTGTTAACCGTACCCAAACGTATGCACTTGTTGGTTCAACAATAGTTAACCAAAAGGTTAGCCATATGAGCATTTCATATCAACCATGTTCTTCTTCACCATAACTAGTTCAAATGACTTCAAATGAACTAGTTAGAGAGTTGTTCAATTGCAAGAAAATCTTATGTACCAAACAAGACACAACTGAAACAAAGATGATTTGATTCACTTGAATCGGTTCATGAAATTTTATAGCCATGGTTTGCAAACTGCATTCCTTAGTCTTTTTAAGTTTAAGTTCAGAAATCATCTTCAGATATATAACCTTCTCAAGTTCGCAGACTAGGTTCGCGGACTTAAGTTACCGGGCAGAGTTTACAAACTCCAGCAGAA
>NW_020643524.1:701-1000 GCF_003573695.1 Papaver somniferum
CAGACTAGGTTCGCAGACTTAAGTTACCGGGCAGAGTTTACAAACTCCAGTAGAAATTCTCGGGAATGAGAACTTCGCCGGTTCGCGGACTGAGTTCGCGGACTTAGCTTCACGCAAGTAATTTGTCAACTCCAGCAGAAATTCTCGGGTTTGAGAACTTCAGCAGTTTGCGGACTGAGTTCTCGGACTTGGCTCACGCCATTCTTCCGATTGTCTTGATCAACAAAGTTCGCAAACTTTAATTCAAGGAATAGGACTTATACATAAATGTGTTTCCATAAAAATGCTTATGTCCACCA
>NW_020643525.1:0-411 GCF_003573695.1 Papaver somniferum
AACCTGCAAGTATACAGGGAAGTTGAAGCAAGTAATAGTAAATAGGGGTTTGTCCACAGGGACTTGGAGGATTTGCTACAGTTCTCTTTGGGGAGTTTCTAAAGTTATCTGAGTTCAAGGGAGGGTACTAAGGCTTTTGATTTCACTACCTGACCCTAGGCTAAGGAAATTGTGATGCAATGTATGTCTTGTTTTTTTCATGAAAGGTTACAAAGAAGGATAGAGAAACTAACCTAGCTAAATGACCCCTAGCATCAGCTGTCTTTCAACAGCACAACTGATCACAAGTATTTAGCTCAACTAGCTAACTGAGCTTGATGCAATCTCTCTAATGGATTAAATTCTCACACACTGACCTAGCTGCACTCCTAGCATCAGCTGTCTTCTAACAGCACAGCTGATCACAAGTGA
>NW_020643525.1:556-931 GCF_003573695.1 Papaver somniferum
CCTCAACAGCACCCTCACAGCTCCTATTTATACAATTCGAATTAGGGTTACACTTTCCCCCAAATTCCCAAAACAGTGAATTAGGGTTTTTGAAATTAAAGAAACTGACATGACAATTCTCACCCATACTCCTGCTGCTCTTCTTCCTGCTCCTCTTCATGTCTTCCATGCTGCTACGCTCCAGCTCGAGCTTCCTCTGCCTATCAACCTAGTTCATCGATTTCAAAACCCTAACAGAGAGAGGGAGTGTGAAATCAGTGAAATAGGTAGCATAGGATGATGGGGGAAGGATGGGTTTTGGTTGTATTTGATGTAGGGTGGTTGTAGTGGCTGGTAGGGATGATGGCGATGGCAGAAGGTGATGGTGATGGCAGA
>NW_020643526.1:0-291 GCF_003573695.1 Papaver somniferum
TTTTTGTATTTCTTCTTCCATTGCTGCAATTGATGTAGTTGTTCGCTTGCATCTTTGTAGTATGTTGTCGATTGATGATGGACTTTCCATTGAAAAGGTTTTTCATTCTGATTTTTTTACTCAATAATAACTGAGAGGGGTTACCCTCCTTATATAGATTAGAGTTCCAGCGGCTCTAATTTTTGAAAATATGGTCGTTGAGGTTTCTGAAAATATGGCCGTTGAGGTTTCGTATCAATGATGCACTACAATCGGTTGCTAACGATACACGTATTCCCTCCGAATAAAACA
>NW_020643526.1:491-831 GCF_003573695.1 Papaver somniferum
TACTATTTTTTATTAATGTATTGTCTATGTGTTATATCGTAATATTTGTATTAAGGATTTTTTTATGTACTTTAATAGGATCATCAAGATGCGGTCCGTCTACTCAAACCTACCGCCGCACAACCAAAAATGCTTGCGTGGCCTTTATCCGGTGAATGTGAAAGGTTCAAGTCTTTGTTGCCAACTCGGGGTTAGCTAATGCCGGAATTCATTGTTGGAACATGATCGTGTGGCCATATCGGCGTTCGTGGAGAGAATGTATCCTGAGACCGATACTTTCCATATGCCGTTTGGGGAGATGACGATTACTCTGGATGATGTTGTGCAGATTCTTAACCTT
>NW_020643527.1:0-398 GCF_003573695.1 Papaver somniferum
ACATCTTCCATGTTGACGTGCTCTTATTGTTCTTTCAGAGGTCATTGATAGACACATTTTTGTGTCTAATATAATCTCAATTGCATATATTGTTAGTGCTCGATGTTGTATTTATTATGGCTTTTTGTGTCTTTGTAGGTGTTTTTGGAGAAATAAGCTTTTGCGGCGAAATTGCCTCGAAAAATGGTGTTTGCGCCCGTGGGAGAAAATTACTATTCGGACTCTCAGTTTGGATAAGGGGCACCTAAATTACTAAGGTGTGGCCACTTGCTATTCACACCCATCAGCAGGATAAGGGGCAATCATCTTCTACGTTTCAAAATAAAGAAATTGGCGGGAAAAGGTTTTCATGCGACTGGCAGAGTTTGGATTCGAAATTGGACGTGACTGAATGAGAT
>NW_020643527.1:598-1000 GCF_003573695.1 Papaver somniferum
CTCGATAAAACAGGAAGTTGGTAGGTTTACGGGTTCCCTGGATATTCAAATATGGCAACTACGTGGGGAATATGAGAAGATATTTTGCTGGATTCATATCTATCGAGTCAGGGAGAGTTTTTGAAATTCTGAAGCCGCGTAAAGAAAAAAAAACAACAACTAAGAGACGCGTCAACAAGGAAATAAAAAAAGGCCGAGACTTGAGGGGAAGGAAAAGGGATTTAATCGAGTTATTTTCTCATCTGTGGTGTATAAATAGTTGAGGAGAGTTCCAGAAAAGAAGACGAACAGTTTGGGTAGTTTAGAGAACCAGAGGAGACAAAAATCACGAGTTGCAGGAAAGTTATTCTGCTGGTGCTGCTGAAGAACACGAAGAACATCAACCCACGCCCAATTGTCGCA
>NW_020643528.1:0-387 GCF_003573695.1 Papaver somniferum
GTTTCCCATATCTGTCTGAAGGCCTCCGCCAAAATGAACCTATCCTAATGGATTGAGATACTAGTCTGACTAATATCAACACACTGGCATATACAAGGGTACCAGTGGTCGATAACCTAACTCTAGGTCAACACAACTGGTATATACAAGGGTACAAGTGGTCGACTTTATTGAATTTTCCTTTTGGTCGAATGGTCTGGTCTCATTTTTTTTTTCAACTTTTTTTTTTGTAACTCAATCACTCTAATTCATCCTAGCATTGGTAACAACTTGAATCGTGGGCCCCACCTATCACTTAGAGAAACATGGTTTAAAAACAAAATAAAATAAAAATAGAAGTGAAAAGGACTCAACGAGATATGGTGAAACTATCATGTTATTTCTAAC
>NW_020643528.1:587-815 GCF_003573695.1 Papaver somniferum
CATGCCCTTATCTAGTTTCCTGATTAAGATATTTATATCTAATTGTGTTTGTGGTCCAGGTTCTAAGAAAGGGTCTAAATAAAATATTTTCATAGGTTGCGTTTCTTCATAGGTGGGATCCGAATCATTAGGTCCTAGAGTCTGGAAAAACTCAGATATGATCTTAGAAGCGCACAATAATAACCTAAATAACTGAGGATCCTCTAAGTCAATAAGATTTGACTTACA
>NW_020643529.1:0-353 GCF_003573695.1 Papaver somniferum
TGAAAAGGACTCAACGAGATATGGTGAAACTATCATGTTATTTCTAACACCTGAGCTCTGTCCTTTTATGAATAGACTCTTCTAGATGTTTCCATCTAATCAGATTGGTTCCTCAACTCCTACAACCAAAATTCTTCCATCCACTTAGATTAGTTAGTGCAATCCTAAATACGCATAAATTTCTAGGCTCTGGAGTTTATTTATTGCAAAAAGGTGACAAAAAGTGTTTCTTCCCCACCCCCAAACTTAAATCTTACATTGTCCTCAATGTTCTAAAGATGAAATTAAAAGCATGAACAAGGAGAAACTATTACCACTGGAGGGAAAAGAAATAAGGAAGGATATTACCGTAT
>NW_020643529.1:364-500 GCF_003573695.1 Papaver somniferum
CTAAAAACATGAACAAGGAGAAACTATTACCACTGGAGGGAAAAGAAATAAGGAAGGATATTACCGTATCACATGAACGCGGGAGCCTCCCAGTAAATGCTAAATTTATAGTCATTAGCTAGACATCAAATACCTC
>NW_020643529.1:700-851 GCF_003573695.1 Papaver somniferum
TATGGTAGTTTCCTAATTGCTTCTAGTAACAGAAGGTTTATGGTAACTTTCTTAAAAACCTCCATTATGTCATTAAAGTTTGATTCATTTTTTGTTGGTGCCAATAACCGGGGAAATGGGGCTCTGGGGACAAAACCAGGCTCAACAGGAC
>NW_020643530.1:0-901 GCF_003573695.1 Papaver somniferum
AAGAATTAATGTTTTGTTAGCATGGGGGGAAGGAACAGAACTAAGGAATCTTCATTTTATAGAACTCATGCTTCATAGAAATTTTCGATCGGAAAGAGTCGACGAAAGAGGTGGTTTCCTTAGTAATTTACATATTTAAAATGCCACAAAAGAAAACATTCACTACCCTCACATATCTTGCATCTATTTTATTTTTACCCTGGTGGGTTTCTCTCTCATTTAATAAAAATCTGGAATCCTGGGTTACAAATTGGTGGAATACTAGGCAACCCGAAATGTTTTTGAATGATATTAAAGAAAAGAATCTTCTAGAAAAATTCATAGAATTAGAAGAACTTTTCTTTTTGGACGAAATTATAAAGGAGTACCCGGAGACACATATACAAAAGCTTCGTATAGAAATCCACAAAGAAACGATACAATTGGTCAAGATGCACAATGAAGGTCATATTCATAGAATTTTGCACTTCTCGACAAATATAATCTGTTTCGCTATTCTAAGTGGCTATTCTATTCTAGGTAATGAAGAACTTCTCGTTCTTAATTCTTGGGTGAAAGAATTCCTCTATAACTTAAAAGAAACAATAAAAGCTTTTTCTATTCTTTTATTAACTGATTTATGTATCGGATTCCATTCGCCTCATGGTTGGGAACTAATGATTGGCTCTATCTCCAAGGATTTTGGATTTTATCATAATGATCAAATTATATCTGGTCTTGTTTCCACTTTCCCAGTCATTCTAGATACACTTTTAAAATATTGGATTTTCCGTTATTTAAATCGCGTATCTCCGTCACTTGTAGTGATTTATCATTCAATGAATGACTAAAGACTGATTCACTGATATTAATCAAATCATAATTTTTTTACTTTGTTTGTACATACACAAACAAAGCATTC
>NW_020643531.1:0-165 GCF_003573695.1 Papaver somniferum
TCTTTTTAATTTTGTTTTTCTAGTGTATGCCCGAAGTTTCTAAACGGGCTTGGAAAGGAAACACTTTAGGTTGTTTGATTAGTGACGAACCTAGTAGTTCTTCTTGTGAAGGAGGGGAGCTCGAAGATTCTTCTTTTGAGAGCCCCGTTTTTGGAAACTTCAGTT
>NW_020643531.1:176-472 GCF_003573695.1 Papaver somniferum
AAGTTTTTAAACGGGCTTGGAAAAGAAACACTCTAGGTCGTTTGATTAGTGACAAACCTAGTAGTTCTTCTTGTGAAGGCGGGGAGCTCGAAGACTCTTCTTTTGAGAGCCCCGTTTTTGGAAACTTCAGTTTTGAGAATCTGTCTCTTCGTGAGGAAAGTACCCCTAGTACTCCTAGTCCTTTGGTAGTGCCAGAAATGGCAACTTTGAAAACTTTGCTAAACCCAACTAGGAATTCTCGTCCGTCTTGTATCAAGTTAGCTGAAACCGAGGCAAATTATGAACTGAAACCTGGG
>NW_020643531.1:483-727 GCF_003573695.1 Papaver somniferum
TAAACCCAACTAGGACCTCTCGTCCGTCTTGTATCAAGTTAGCTGAAACCGAGGCAAATTATGAACTGAAACCTGGGACTTTACAGATGCTCCCAATGTTTTTAGGGAAGGAGAATGAGAATCCCTATTTTCATGTTAGGAAATTTCAGGAAGTTTTTAGTACTCTGAAAATTAAAAACCTAAGTGATGATGCGTTGAAACTTATGTTATTCCCCTTTTCCTTAAAAGATAAAGCCAAATCTTG
>NW_020643532.1:0-317 GCF_003573695.1 Papaver somniferum
TGGGTTTGGGTTTAGGAAATGTGTTTGGGCTTAAACAATCTTGAGCCCACTTCTTCTTTAAGAACAATTTCTTCCTTTGTGAGCCCATTTTCATCCTTCTGGTCTTGTGCACAACATTCTTCGTGGTTTCCTTGTGTAATTCCTCCCGGATTTTCACCACTTTTCTGCTCTTTTCCGCTCCGCTATTCATCCAAACTTTATTTATTACCTAAAAATGCAAAATTAGTTAATAAAAATATTTATTCTTGAAAACAAAGAAAATACAGAATATGGGATAAAATGTAGAATTAATGCACAAAAGATGAGTTAAATGCCAA
>NW_020643532.1:517-939 GCF_003573695.1 Papaver somniferum
ATACATGTATTGGTAGATCGTGCGCGTGCAAATTTCTTATCACTATGTGAATTGTGCTAGAATCAGGGTGCCTAAATATCTAGACTAAGACTCCTAATAATTACATATTTGCACAAGAGTCAACATTTCAAGGTAAATGAGCTCCATTTTTATGTTTTTTTTCAATTTTTTAATTTTTTATTTTGATTTTTTCATTTTTTTTCATTTTTTTTTAACGAAAAGAAAGAGTTCAATTTTCAATTATAGCATGTGATCGTGGTATCTACTCTTTACCCCCAAACCTAAACTAAACATTGTCCTCAATGTTTCAAAATATGAACAAAATTATAATACAACATGTGAAGAGGATCATGTTGAGTAGAGAAAAAGGAAAGAGAATACCCGATTTCGGCGAAAGCAATATTAGAACTCCGTTATTCAAG
>NW_020643533.1:0-475 GCF_003573695.1 Papaver somniferum
TCCAGGGTACCTTTTTTTTATATACATGTGTCATGTTCCACGGAATAACCCTTAGTATTGAACGACATCATCTTCGTACATACCAAACCCTAATTCTCATGCTACCGCGCCAAGGCATGCCAGCCATGCCAGCCACACCAATGTGCCAATGGAAAATCATGTCAGCCACATCACCGCGCCAAGGCATGCCAACCATGCCAGCCGCACCACTATGCCAATGGCAAACCATGCCAGCCACATCTCTGTGCCAAGGCATGCCAACCATGCCAGTTGCACCACTGTGCCAATGGCAAACCATGCCAGCCACATCTCCGCGCCAAGGCATGCCAACAATGCCAGCCGCACCACTGTGCCAATAGCAAACCATGCCAGCCACATCTCCGCGTCAAGTCATGCCAACCATGTCATCCGCGCCACAGTGCCGATGGCATGCCATGCCAGCTACATATCCGCGCCAAGGCATGCCAACCATGCC
>NW_020643533.1:486-1000 GCF_003573695.1 Papaver somniferum
CAATGGCAAACCATGCAAGCCACATCTCCGCGCTAAGGCATGCCAACCATGCCAGGCGCACCACTGTGCCAATGGAAAACCATGCCAGCCACATCTCCGAGCCAAGGCATGCCAACCATGCCAGCCACACCACTGTGCCAATGGCAAACCATGCCATCCACATATCCGCGTCAAGTCATTCCAACCATGCCAGCCGCACCATTGTGCTAATGGAAAACCATGCCATCCACGTCTACCGCGCCAAGGCATGCCAACCATGCTAGCTACACCATGCGCCAACGGCATGCCAAAACCCTTGGCCCCACCATGCCAAGACAAACGCACCTTGCCTTGGCCCCAACCATGCTAGCCGCACCATGCGCCAATGGCACGCCAAACCCTTGGCCCCACCATGCCAAGCCAACCGCGCCTTGACTTGTCCCCAACCATGCTAGCCGCACCATGCGCCAATGGCATGTCAAACCCTTGGCCTCACCATGACAAGCCAACCACACCTTACCTTGGACAAACCATG
>NW_020643534.1:0-399 GCF_003573695.1 Papaver somniferum
GATGAACTTTTGTTTTCGAGGATTATGACTGTTGTATGTCATTGTGCAAATAGTGATGGAAAATAACATGAATCCTTGTCTATTCCACATTATTGATCTTCCTTGATCCATATTTTGTGTATATACTGTGCGGCTCCGTAAGTTCTCTTATGTTGAGCATTTCCGATTAAGTTAATCATGGTTTTCTTGTGGTTAATTTAATCGAGTATTTTTGGATTCAAATTCATATTCGTATGTGATTTGTTATGTCCAAAGGAATCCTTCTTTTCTTGTGAAATTAAGGTCGCTCTTGTTGTTCTTTCGAGAATGAAATTTTATGGGGGAGAGTTCTTAATTGAAATTGTGCTTAATTGCTAAATCTTTGTGGGGAGTGCGGCTATGGAATATTATAGGGGTTAT
>NW_020643534.1:410-1000 GCF_003573695.1 Papaver somniferum
TTATGGGGGAGAGTTCTTAATTGAACTTGTGCTTAATTGCCAAATCTTTGTGGGGAGTGCGGCTATGGAATATTATAGGGGTTATCTTGTATCTTTATAAACTCCTTGATGAAAGCATTTAGCTTCGGCTATATGATTGCATCTAAAAAGTTGATATGTGCTTGCTTTTGGTCATGAAATATCTCTTTGTAAATTTTATTAGGATCCCACTAGTTTTCATACCTTTGCCAATTTTGTTGAAAAAAGGGGGAGAATTAATGTGTAGTTCACACTACAAATACATATGGTTTTCGGATCATTATGTAAAGGGGAGTGGTTTCCATGTGAGATGGAGTATTGACTAAGGGGGATTGATACATATCACCATAGTATTTTTGTCGAAGTTGTGATACAATTGAACTTTGATTTTGTGTAATAATTCTATGACACTGTGTAACAATGATTGAGAATTCTTGTTTTCTCATTGTTATGGCTACAAATTTTCAACAACGATGATGCTAAACTTACAACCTTTGGAATCATTGGCGTACTTGGAAGTGACGAAAATTTCGAGTAATGTTGAAGAACCAAGGAGATCAGGCATGTGGAAG
>NW_020643535.1:0-657 GCF_003573695.1 Papaver somniferum
TGGGATGAAGTAGATGTTTGTGACAAGCTTCTGTTCTCCGGTCTTGCTCTGAAATAGAATTGATCCTTTCCCTTCAATTTCTACAGAAGATCCATCCCCAAACTTCACTTGTCCTTTGATTTTCTCATTGAGTTCAGAAAAGTAGTGTCTCTTACCAGTCATGTGATTGTTGGATCCATTATCTAAATACCAGATTCCTTCTTCTCCATCCTTTGATTCGTAGTTCTTTGGTATTAGTTTCCCTTCGTTTAAGAATACAACTTCGTGCATTTTAAAAGGATGTATATGCTTCCCTTGTTTCATTCTTTTTTGCTTCTTCCATCTTTTGTATTCTTTCAGGGCATACAGAGGAGAAGTGTCCTGGTTTATCACATCTGTAACAAATAATGTTTGATCTATCCTTCTTTTCTTTCCCTTGGTTTTGATCATTCTGACTTGTTGTTCTATCTTGTGAGTTAAACCTTCCTCCCCTTCCTCGGCCTCTGTTTCCTCTACCACCTCTTCCACGACCTCTTCCTCTTGTCGCGGAGTTTTGTTGGTAAGAGTTTGTGTACAAGAGTTTTCCTTGAGTTTCTCCATTGTTTTATTCCTCAAGGATTCTTTCTTCATATGCTTTCAATCTTCCAATTATATCTTTATAGCTAGTATTCTTTAAAT
>NW_020643535.1:709-1000 GCF_003573695.1 Papaver somniferum
CTAGTCTTCTTTAAATCTAAGAATTGTTCGAGAGAAGCTATGATATGAATATACTTGGATCTTGGTAAACTATTGAGAAACTTCTTTACCAGTTTATCTTCATCAATGGATTGTCCAAGTGACGCAGCTTTTGAGCTATCTCTGATAGCTTTCCTGCAAAGCTATCAATAGTATCAGTGTCTTTCATCTTCACTCTTTCAAATTCAGACATTACGGTTTACAGACGGGCTTCTTTAACTCGATCAGCTCCGAGATTACGTGCCTTTATTGCATCCCAAATTTTCTTTGAAG
>NW_020643536.1:0-533 GCF_003573695.1 Papaver somniferum
CCCAAACGTATGCACTTGTTGGTTCAACAACAGTTAACCAAATGGTTAGCCATATGAGCATTTCATATAAACCATGTTCTTATTCACCAAAACTAGTTCAAATGACTTCAAATGAACTAGTTAGAGAGTTTTTCAATTGCAAGGAAATCTCATGTACTACACAAGACACAATTGAAGCAAATATGATTTGATTCACTTGAATCGGTCCATGAACTTTTATAGCCACGGCTTACAAACTGCATTCCTTAGTATTTTTAAGTTTAAGTTCAAAAATCATCTTCAGATATATAAACTTCTTAAGTTCGCACACTAGGTTCGCGGACTTAAGCAACCGGATAGATTTTACAAAATCGAGCAGAAAATCTCGGCAAAGACTTTCCGCCGGTTCGCGGACTGGATTCGTGGACTGGTACTCACGCAACTAGTTTGTCAACTCCGGCAGAATTTCTCGGGATGAGAAGTTCGGCAGTTCGCGGACTTGGCTCACGCCATTCTTCCGGTTCTAGGAATATGACTTATACATAAATGTGTTT
>NW_020643536.1:544-1000 GCF_003573695.1 Papaver somniferum
TTCTCTTGATCAACAAAGTTCGCAAACTTTGGTTCAAGGAATATGACTTATACATAAATGTGTTTCCACAACAATGCTTATGTCCATCATTGGTTATGTAATCTAAACTCTCATTTCAATCATTGAAACATTCTTAGAGGACGTTATATAGTTGTTATACCGTTTCACGTCAAAGCAATTTTCAAAGTGATTGAAACATATCATGAATTTCGTCACTAGGTAAAGATAAACATGGTCGAAGCGAAACGCTTACCAACACATATTTCGAGATATAGATAGGCGAGGTATACTCGGCTCGAAATACCAAATGTGCATAATCCAAGTCTATATATATAGCATACGACTTCTTGTCTCAAAGAGTAGGAGATAGAGTAGATATACTTTTGAGTGACAGATAAATTCAAGTCTTCACATACCTTTTTGTCGAGAAGTTCCACCGGTTCCTTGAGTAGTTCT
>NW_020643537.1:0-357 GCF_003573695.1 Papaver somniferum
GTTTACTTATGTTGAGCATGTTTGATTAAATTAATCATGGGTTTTCTTATGGTTAATTTAATTGAATATTTTGGATTCAAATTCATACTCGTATGTGATTTGCTACGTCCAAAGAGATCCTTCTTTTCGTTTTGAAATTAAGGTCCCTCTTGTTGTTCTTTTGGGAATAACATTTTATAGGGGAGAGTTCTTAATTGAACTTGTGCTTAGTTGCCAAATCTTTGTGGGGAGTGCGTCTGTGGAATATTATAGGGGTTATCTTGTATCTTTATAGACTCCTTGATGAATGCATTTAGCTTCGGCTTTATGATTGCATCTAAATAAGATGATATATGCTTTCTTTTGGTCATGAAATGT
>NW_020643537.1:557-825 GCF_003573695.1 Papaver somniferum
TATTTCCTTGCAATTGAACAACTCTCTAACTAGTTCATTTGAGTCATTTGAACTAGTTATGGTGAAGAAGAATATGGTTGATATGAAAGTGATCATATGGCTAACCATTTGGTTAACTATTCTTTAACCAACTAATGTACAAGTATGGGTACGGTTACACAAGCCTAGAAACGTGCATTTCATTTGTGTATAACAAGATATGTTTTCGATCTAACGGTTGATAAATATTAGCTTGAATCTAATCAGGTTTTCATCTAACGAGGAATAT
>NW_020643537.1:836-1000 GCF_003573695.1 Papaver somniferum
AAATATTAGCTTGAATCTAATCAGGTTTTCATCTAACGGTGAATATTGAATGCTTTGTTACCAAGCTAACATTGATTGCAAACCCTGATTTGAAAGGCTATATAAGGGAGAACTCTAGCAACTGGGAAACCTAATCCCCACACATTCTGTGTGATACTAGTTGT
>NW_020643538.1:0-634 GCF_003573695.1 Papaver somniferum
ATGATTTATCCTTAGAGAGTAGAATCAATCTTTTTCGCCCATATTTATACCCATAATAGCTACCAAAGGCTTATAAAAAGATTTTCAAAGAAGAACATACAAAGTCATTAACGACCATGCACCATAGTTCACATAAAATGATTGTGAACATTCAAGAATCCCATAGTACTGCGTACTACTGCCCATTCTTGAACTTCCTTCTTTGTGATTCACCAACAACATTCTTGTAAAAGATACAAATGAGCTTAAAATAGTAGTACTCCAACAATCCAAGTACCCAAGTTCAAGAGAAGTGGAACAAGTGCAACGAAACGGAGCAAAATACTCAAAAACAAGATTCAGGACAAATACCAATTTTAATTCATCCAAATTCAACGTTTCTCATCTCCATTTTGAAGATAATTCAAATAGGAAGATATTGCAAAAATAATGAGGTCAATACGAGTTCGGACGAAGAAGTTACGGCCAAAGAAAGTTTACCGAATATCGACGTCAAGTATGCATACGGGTTTGCAAACGAATTTTCGTATCCTGGAGCAGTATGCAAACGGGGTTTGCGAACTTAAACCCCTGGATTTTGGTTTTAAATGATGTTATGCATACTTGGTATGTGTACCATGAAGTTCAAACATCC
>NW_020643538.1:645-1000 GCF_003573695.1 Papaver somniferum
GTTTTAAATGATGTTATGCATACTTGGTATGTGTACCATGAAGTCCAAACATCCCGAACTAATGTTTTCAAACCTAAACATTTAAGAACCTTAAACACAGATCAAGTTAGGTAGAAATGAACGATAAGCAAGGTACATGGATCATTATAAGTACTCAAACAAGTAATAAAAACATAAAACTTGCTCAAGTTTATAGACATACCTTTTTAGAAAAGTCCAATTGAATACTACAGCCTTACCGAATATAATCTGTGCGCCCCAGTTGTTGTGCTTCCCTCACCGTATGCATAGCAGGGCATTTTTTGATGAGGATGCACTTTCAACACAAACAAGTTGTGTTGAGGTGAAAGATGTC
>NW_020643539.1:0-137 GCF_003573695.1 Papaver somniferum
CCATCTTCTTGATCTATCCATGTGATTAGTTTGACTCCGAATATGATGTCCATAGTGCAACTATCTGAGTAGAGCTCTGTGACTTATACATGAATTTTAGTATTCTTGAGTGAAAACTCGTGTACAACAATTGGAAT
>NW_020643539.1:148-502 GCF_003573695.1 Papaver somniferum
TATATGAATTTTAGTATGCTTGAGTGCAAACTCGTGTACATCAATTGGAATTTCGCATCAGGGTACTTCCTCCTGTAGTCAATAAGTATGCCAACCAAGGAGATTCTTTAGTGCCTTCCAAGGTTCTGCGTAGATAGCTAGGGTTTGGAGTAAAGGTTTTGTGGGTATATCTCTTGTAAGCCCTCCCGAGACTATAACTAGGCCACTAGGGACACCTAGGGGTTTAAAGGCTTATTGCATACGCTAAATGCAATCGACGATGCCTGCGACAGTGAGTTAGGATTTTGTTTTCTATTTTAGTTTTGCTCAAGGACTAGCAAATAATAAGTTTGGGGGTATTTGATAGACACATTT
>NW_020643539.1:702-1000 GCF_003573695.1 Papaver somniferum
TGTTGCGATTTTTCTGTTCAATTGTTTTACTCCCTTTTAATCAACTTTTGAGCTTTATACATGTATTTTGAGATCATGATTAATATGAGGAGCTAAACCCCAACACTGGGATGACGGAGGAAACCCTATTTCACGCATGTGGTAATTTTAATAATTCTTTATGACTTTTTGCACTTATTTTAATTGATTCATGATTTTCACTAATTAGTTGTGATTTCGTTTGATGGTGTATGCTTAGACGTAAGAGATTTTGATACACCATGCTTGTGATTTACATCTAAAGTTTTAAAAATCTATT
>NW_020643540.1:0-228 GCF_003573695.1 Papaver somniferum
ACTTTGAAAACACACCAAATTTTTGGCGCCGCCGACGCGGGCTTGTCTTTAGGCTAGAGTTTTTAGATTTTTTTTTAGGTTTTTATTTTTATTTGTTCTTCTTTACGTTTTTGGGTTTTTGTCTTTTTTCTTTCAGATTTTGGAATTTGGAGCGAAAGAAAATTTTGCCAAAGCTTTTGGTGAATACTTAAAGACTGGAGTAAAAGGCAAAGCGAAAGGAGCGAAAGA
>NW_020643540.1:239-578 GCF_003573695.1 Papaver somniferum
GGAGTAAAAGGCAAAGCGAAAGGAGCGAAAGAAGAAAATTTTCTTTTTTATAAAAAAAGAGAGAAAAAAAAAGAGACATTTTTATTTTTATAGATTTTTTTTAGACTTTCTTTTTCTTTTGCACTTTATATTTTTGGACTTTGGACTTTAAATTTTGGGACATTATTTTTAAACCCTACGGAAGGGTAGTTTAAATATAAACTGTTTGCAAAGAAGGACGGTGATTACGATATCACCTCGGCCCCTAGGGTTCGTACATGACATAGGAGTCGTGGCCCGAGTCGACTACAAAGGTTCATCCCCCGTCTGGTACGGGAGGTAAGTTTGTCGAAACACTCG
>NW_020643540.1:778-1000 GCF_003573695.1 Papaver somniferum
CCCAACAAGAGGGAAAATCTTTTTATAGGTACTTAGAAAGGTTCAATGACTTGATATCTCAATGTCCTCATCATGGTTTGGAGAAGGTTAGGTTAGTTCAGATCCTCTACGAGGGTTTAGATTATTCAACAACAACCATGGTTGAGTCCTTATGCACAGGTGGGTTTGAGAATAAAACTGTTGATGAAGCGATGACATTTTTGAATGAAATCGCCGATAAGA
>NW_020643541.1:0-271 GCF_003573695.1 Papaver somniferum
AAGAACTTTTTCAGTTCTTGGATTTGATCAACTATGTTTCCAGATAGAACTAGGAAAGATAGCTCTTTTAGAGAGTCACTAACGTTTTTTCCTTCTTCTGAAGACTTTTACCATGCTTTCCGTTGGTGAACAACCAACAAAAGGTCCTTTGGTTCAGTCACGTTTTCATGTTCCAATTGAACACTTTCCTTTTTTGATTATTATCAAAGGAGAAGATTCTTCTTTTTACCAAACATATGCGGATCCAATCACGATCTTATAATACGAACAA
>NW_020643542.1:0-475 GCF_003573695.1 Papaver somniferum
CTGCACCTTGGGTTCGTACACTAGACATCGGAGTCAGTGGCCCGAGTCGACTACAACCGATTCATCCCCCGTCTGGAACGGGAGGTAAGATTCTAAACACTCGCGAATCCCCTGTCAGCGAGTTACTGGACTCCTTCGTATGCATATATGTTGAGGACTGAATACGGACATTTATTTTTCTAGTAAAGGGCAAGGCCTGGCCATACAAGATAAGGGTTCGGATTTCATCACCGTTCTCTTCTTGCCCGCTTTAGGAACACGTAACCTATGCCAACCTAAGCCTAAAATTTTTACTAGAACGAGACCGATAGGGTAACGAGCTTAACAGGAAAGTCATTCGAAAAATATTGGTTACTCTTTTAAGCATACTTCGAAGTTCTTGACGGTTTCTGTAAGTTGAATGCGTGACTGCGCCGCCTTGTAATACCGGTGAGGCCTTGGGTATCAAAGCTCCACCGAGCTTCCCTCGCCTCTA
>NW_020643542.1:486-1000 GCF_003573695.1 Papaver somniferum
GCCTTGTAATACCGGTGAGGCATTGGGTATCAAAGCTCCGCCGAGCTTCCCTCACCTCTATTCAACTTACGTTAACTCGAATTGATTCCAGAGGGGTTTTCTTAAATTGTAATGAATTCCCGTTCGAAGGATTAGAAGCTGGTATAGAAACAATCTAAGTGGAGCCATCATGCTTTTTGTTTGCTAGAAATCAATAGGTTTGATTAGGTTGAGTCGGCCTTGATCTGTGTTTGCTTACCCTTCCAATTTAGAAAATTTTATTGTATGCCTGAACGTAAAAGAGACGCACTAGGTAGATTTGTTAAAGAGAAACCTAGTAGTTCGAAGCGTCTCGATTACCTTAATCTAGAAAGTCCGACTTTTGAAGAGTCTGTTTTTGAACGTCCTTTGACTGAGGAGGGAATCCTTGTTGCTCCGATAGCGCCAGGAATGGCAACTTTGAAAGCTTTGTTGAATCCAACTAGGACTACTCGTCCTTCGTGTATTAAGTTAGCTGAAACGGAGGCACCCTATG
>NW_020643543.1:0-364 GCF_003573695.1 Papaver somniferum
TGCCATTTTCCTTCCCTGGCCTTGCTGCCAGTTCTCCCCCAGCTGCTACTACTTGCTGTTGTTGTTGCTGCTGCTGAAGCCACCACTGCTGCTGCTCCAGGTCCAGTTAAATTCTGGGCTACAAGTCCAGTCACTACAAAAGCCCACTGTATCTGCTTAGAAACCTAAGGCCCAACTCAGTTCAGTTCATTCAGTCTTGGGTTAATCTAGAAGCCCATTGACACTCAAAGCCCAGTGCACTTCAAAGGCCAAGCCTAGTGCACTTCAAGACCAACTGAGCCCAAGCTCAGTTCACTTCATTGTCAAACAAGCCTATAATCCAAAGGTACCCTAAGCCCAAAGCCCAAAAGGCTTCATAGTTAAC
>NW_020643543.1:375-1000 GCF_003573695.1 Papaver somniferum
TGAGATACAACTGACGACCGTGCGCTTGCGGTATTACTGTAGGCCCGTTTTTATTGCGCTTAATTTTCACACACCTCCGGCCCACCAGTATGGTAGCGAAACTAGATATTGCGGAATCACAAACGATGAGACGAAGATGTTTGTTATTTATTTTTATCTTGCCCTATCGGAGATATAATCTCAATTCAATTATTCAATTGAACTCGTTCGATAGAAAATGGCAAGATAAGATCGCTCAACTACAAGAGAAGTAATTTCGTCTGGCTTCACAATCCCAATGAAGTCTTTAAGTCGTTAACCGGCAGGGTCTCGAGAAGAAACCTACGATTAAAGGAGAATCGACTCTAGAAAGCCAACTAGTATCACACAGGAGGTGTGGGGATTAGTTTTTCCAGTTGCTAGACGTCTCCCTTATATAATTTTCAAATCAGGGTTTGCAATCTAAGTTACCTTGGTAACAAAGCATTCAATATTCACCGTTAGATAAAAAACCTGACTTATCCAAGCTAATATATTTCAACCGTTAGATCGAAACTTAGATTGTCACACACACAAATGAAATGTATTCATTTAGGTTTGAGTAACCGTACATAAACGTGTACATTGGGTTGGTTGACAAATAGTT
>NW_020643544.1:0-656 GCF_003573695.1 Papaver somniferum
TCCTTGTGGTAGATTGGATTGATTAGTTGTGTAGATCGGCATCAATACAATTCTTTGTGATTAAAAGTATTGATTGCAAAATCTTAACGATTACCTTTGGTAATTGAACATAAGATAGATCTAAGAACCTGACGAAGGAGTTTATGTTAAGATAAACAGAAGAGCCTTTGTCCGACTCATATCACTTGGTTGAATAGAGTTGATACCAAACAGATTTGTTGTTCCTTTACTGTTTGGAATACGAACCAAAGGAATTTTTCCAAGTACGTGACTTATTTATAAGTTGGAGGCGTGGGAATACAGACGGAACTAGGTGAACTATAGGTTTAGTTGTTTTGTCTCAACTATACGAAGTTGGTGTAATTTTGTATAGCGGCTTAATCCTGAGAGTATTCAATCCTGGACAAGGTCCCGGGGTTTTTCTGCATTTGCCGTTTCCTCGTTAACAAAATCTCGTTGTGTCATTTACTTTATATTTCTGCATTATAATTATTTTATTATAATTAAATTAAATTACACAAACGTTAATTCCTATTTACTTGATAAGCAATCCTATTGTGTTTGGTTAAGTCCGAACCTTTGTATCAAGTAAACATACTTCTTTGTTGTATTGTCTCGATCTCGTATCCATAGACGATCACACGAAGTGTGAACCG
>NW_020643544.1:667-1000 GCF_003573695.1 Papaver somniferum
TTTGTTGAATTGTCTCGATCTCGTATCCATAGACGATCACACGAAGTGTGAACCGATTAGTTGTATTGTCTCGACTCGGTCCATAGACAATCACTTTCGAAGAAAGGTTTTAGCTTGAGGTATATTTGGGTACCCTCCCTTTTTAATTGGTATCGGAGCAGGCAAACACGAAAATATCTAACAATTTGTGTTTGGTGCGATATAACCTATAAGAGATGAGTCAAAATAAGAAAAGCAAGGCTAAACTTATGAAGAACTCAGTTAACGTATGTCAAGATAGTGAGAATAATTTCTCAGAGAAGTTCAATGAAAATTGGTCTCGAAAGTCTTTTC
>NW_020643545.1:0-400 GCF_003573695.1 Papaver somniferum
ATAAGAAAAATCGCAACGACCTACCATCCTCAAATAGAAGGAGAATTAAAGAAAATGCTTGAGGCGGGAATTATAAGAGAAGCTAAATACCCAGAGTGGATAGCAAACATGGTTGTTGTTCCAAAGAAGAATAAAGGGATAAGAATTTTCATAGATTTCACTGATTTAAACAAGGCCTGCCCTAAAGATAGTTTTCCATTGCCGGATATTCCTCAAATGGTTCAATCAACAGCGGGAAATGATAGAGTGTCTTCTTTAGATGGGTACAAAGGTTATAACCAAATCCCTCTCGCTGAAGAAGATCAAGAGCATACTGTTTTTTTCGCTCCAAGAGGTTTATACTGTTATACAAAACTGTCGTTTGGTTTGCGAAATGCAGGAGCAACGTATCAAAGAATGG
>NW_020643545.1:411-1000 GCF_003573695.1 Papaver somniferum
TCCAAGAGGTTTATACTGTTATACAAAAATGCCGTTTGGTTTGCGAAATGCAGGAGCAACGTATCAAAGAATGGTAGAGAAGGTGTTCGTGAAATGGATACACAAAACATTAGAGGTGTACGTGGATGACATGTTGGTGAAGAGTAAAGAATCCAAAGATCATGTACAAGATTTGAGGGAGATTTTTGAACAGATGAGGCATCATAACATTAAACTGAACCCTGAAAAATGCATTTTTGGGGTTGCATCGGGAAATTTTTTAGGCTACATTGTATCAAAAGAAGGAATACAAGTTGATCCAGAAAAGGTACAAACATTTCGTGACATACCAACACCGGCAATGGTAAAGGATGTACAAAAATTGAACGGAATTTTAGCTTCGCTAGGAAGATTCATTTCGCGATCATCAGACAAATGTAAACATTTTTTCAATATACTCAAGAAGGGTGTGAAATTCAAATGGACTGATCAATGTGAAAAAGCTTTTCAAGGGATCAAAGAACACCTCATGAATACATCTATTTTACAAAAGGCAGAACCAGGAGAAGTTTTATTGATCTATCTTGCGACAACATCACATGATTTAAGC
>NW_020643546.1:0-264 GCF_003573695.1 Papaver somniferum
AAAGGTGGAAGAGGTTCAGCTTCGGTTGCTGGCATTTCCTAATCGGGGTGAGTGCCCCTCTGCGGTGCTAGAGCCGCCGGTATGGTTCGATTTTGATCATTTGTTGGTGGCATTCCGAAAGTTGGAATGTGCACGGGTTGGAATGTTCTGGATTCATCCACCCTTTCTCTTGGTTGATAAAGTTGATTCATAGCGCAAGTTTTGCTAGCCTCTGCAGCCTTCGGGACTACCGCAGCCGCACCGTACTTTGTCGCCACTGCTCTG
>NW_020643546.1:275-474 GCF_003573695.1 Papaver somniferum
TGTCGCCGCTGCTCTGAGAGCCGCGGCTGCAACTGAATTAGCGTTCATAGGTGAAGTGATTTCCGCAGTATCTTGCCTTTGACTGGTCATTTTAGCTTTGTCTCCTTTCTGCTTGCTTCGGGTGATGACCGGGGTTGTCCTGGGTGTTTCCTTTGACAAAGCTTTGGATTTTCCCGCTTCCTGCGTCTTTTCCATCACG
>NW_020643546.1:485-1000 GCF_003573695.1 Papaver somniferum
TGATGACCGGGGTTGTCCTGGGTGTTTCCTTTGACAAAGCTTTGGATTTTCCTGCTTCCTGCGTCTTTTCCATCACGGGTCCTTTTGTCGACAATGAGATCTCGCAGAAACTCGCCTTCCTTACTCACAATCCGTTCTTTCTGCACAAGGGAATTTCAAATAGCGAAAAACGGGAATATCCGCGTGAATCGGGTTAGTTTGCGAAATATCTTCTTCCAGGAGAGGATTAATACAGACGAGTTACAATACACGGGTTAAGGTTTTATTTAAAAGAGAGTTTTTTTAAAAAATGCAAGTAGATCCTTTAAAAAAAACTACGAAAACCCCCCCTGAGGGACAGGTTCGCACGAGATCTAAATAAAAACGTAAATCCATGGATCAAAACAATAAATCTTATCGAAAATAATGGGTGCGTTTGAATATAATGAAGTTAACAAATGATCTATACGGTCCGAGCTAATAAATCAGAGCAATCATATGCCAGTTTAAGACGAAATCACAGGACAAGATAAATC
>NW_020643547.1:0-437 GCF_003573695.1 Papaver somniferum
TCTCTCATTGTGCGGCTGAAGTAGTAGATTGGTCGTTCGATGCCTTCGTCGTCTTCCTGAGCAAGGAGTGCTCCGATAGAAACGTCACTGGAGGTTGTGTAAAGAATCAGGGGTCGTCCCTGTACTGGAGACTTCATGACAGCAGGTGACAATAGGATCTGTTGTATCTTATGGAAGGCTTCTTGTTGAATGGCTTTCCAGGTGAGACTTGCTACTTTCTTCAGTAGAGGGGTGAATGAGGCAATGAGTTGAGCCAATCCAGGAATAAATCGTCGAATATAATTTACCTTGCCCATAAAACTCTGTAGTTCCTTCACGGTGCGTGGAGGAGGCATGGTGGTGATAGCTTTCGTCTTGTCCGGATCGACTTTGATTCCTTCGGATGTGACTAGGAATCCTAAAAACTTTCCAGAGGAAACACCAAAAGCGCACTTCAA
>NW_020643547.1:448-1000 GCF_003573695.1 Papaver somniferum
GTCTTGTCCGGATCGACTTTGATTCCTTCGGATGTGACTAGGAATCCTAAAAACTTTCCAGAGGAAACACCAAAAGCGCACTTCAAAAGATTCATCTTTAATTTGTATTCTCTGTATATCTCGAATACTTGTCTCAAGACTTCGAGGTGAGACGTTCGAGTCTTCGATTTTACCACCACAATATCGACGTAGTCTTCCACTTGTTTGTGCATCATGTCGTGGAATATGGCAGTCATGGCTCGTTGATAAGTGGCACCTGCATTCTTTAATCCAAAGGGCATCACAGTGTAGTGTAAGTTCCAAATGGGAGTACGGAATGCAGTCTTGTTGGCATCATGCTCATACATCTTGATCTGGTTGTATCCGTTGTAACCATCCATGAATGAGAACATACCGTGGCCACTAGTTCCGTCGACGAGCATTTCAATGTTGGGTAGAGGAAAATCATCCTTTGGACAACATTTATTCAGGTTCCTGAAATCGACGCAACATCTGATTTGACCATTTTTCTTCTTGACAGGAACAACATTTGCCAGCCACGTTGGATGTTGA
>NW_020643548.1:0-157 GCF_003573695.1 Papaver somniferum
CCTTACCCAATTTTCCATCGACCACCTTCTTCTCCATCTTCTCCCCCATCCCTCTGCAACAGATCCACCAACTCCATCGCCACCACACCCTCGTCTCTGCCAGCCACCAAATTCCACCAAAACATCACAACTACTCCAACCACTAAAACCCATCACC
>NW_020643548.1:280-653 GCF_003573695.1 Papaver somniferum
CTTTCCATCTAGCTCCCTATTCCATCACTCTCTCACGTTTCTCTCCCTGAAACCCTAAGCGTGGGAGATTGATGAAGTAGGTAACCTAGAGCTGAAATTGACGCATGGAGGAAGTCTAGGAGAGGCAGACGCAAGTGGGTAGAAGTGTATGAGTGAAATTCGAGAAGTATGGGTAAGATTTCGAAACCCTAACTGCCCTGATTTGGGGGAATTTTGGGATTTTTGTGTAGGAACCCTAATTGATTAATTTGAGTATAAATAGAAGGTGTTTTGTGCTGTTGTGGGCATGCCTGGATTAGCCAGAGCACCCTTTGGAGGCCTGGATTAGCCAGTGCTCTCCACTGTTAGGTTTTGTAATCTTCTGTTTTAATTC
>NW_020643548.1:853-1000 GCF_003573695.1 Papaver somniferum
AAACCATGTAAGATGTTACTCGGCGATTTTCACATGATCATCTTTTGACTTTCGTCAAGAATATAAGATGAACTTGGTTGAAGAGAAAGCTTACCAACACATATTTCGAGAAATATGTAAGAGAGTTAAACTCAGCTCAAAATCTCA
>NW_020643549.1:0-185 GCF_003573695.1 Papaver somniferum
AGACTTTAATAAACAAATTTGTTTGAAGGAGTTTCCATGAGTTCAAGGAAGCAGAAAAATATTAAAATAATAAAAAACAAGGGCGTGTGGGACCGTGGAAGGCATGGCCGTCCGGCTAGGGCCCGGTCCCACGAGTTTTCCTAATTTTTTAATATTTTTAGGTATTTTGATGATTTGAGGGAATT
>NW_020643549.1:385-734 GCF_003573695.1 Papaver somniferum
CGTGTGTCCATGCTCCCAGCACCCTGGTCAATATTTTTAATTATTTATTATTTTCTTCTCTATTTTGCATAGGTTCATCGTTTCGTTGTATTTTTGAAATACTCGTTCGGTGACTGTTAGTATATCATCGTTGAATACACCTTCACCATTTGAATCGGGGCTTAATTAGAGGTAGCTCAGACGCCCAGTTGCTGATTATTTATTACTAATTGTGGAATTCGGTGGAGAATAATTCACAAAACTGAGCAATAAGATGTTTATTATTAATTCATAGGATCAGCTGAGGATTCGACTACGAATTCAGAATAATAAAGTGAGCATTACCATTCCATGGGATCGTAGATTCGAC
>NW_020643549.1:809-1000 GCF_003573695.1 Papaver somniferum
CTGTGGATTCGATCATGAAATCAGAGTAATGAGATAATATAGTTATTGTTATTCTATGATATCAAGCCGTGGATTCGATCATAGAATCAGAACAATCGTTATTGCCATTCCATGGGACCAGTCGTGGATTCGACCATGGAATAGGATCAATTAGGAATAATTAACTTTGTGGCTCTATACTAGCAGGGCAA
>NW_020643550.1:0-512 GCF_003573695.1 Papaver somniferum
TCTAACGGTGAATATTGATTGCTTTGTTACCAAGGAAAAACCCTGATTTGAAAGACTATATAAAGGAGACATCTAGTATTGTGCAAAACTAATCCCCACACATTACGTGTGATACTAGTTTGCGTACTAGAGTCGGTTCTCCTTTAACCTTTGATTTTCTTCTTCTAAAACCAGGTTAACGACTTAAAGACTTCATTGGTATTGTGAAGCCAGACCGATACTACTTTTATCGTAGTTGTGTGCTCAGATCTTGCATCTTTTATCGTACGAGTACAATCAGATTGATTGGCTTGAGATTTCATATCTCCGACAGGCAAGAAATAAAAAGTAATCACAAACATCTTCGTCTCATTGTTTGTGATTCCACAACATCTTGTTTCGCTACCATACGATTAAGATTGTTGTGAGGTGATTGATTAATCTAGGCTGTTCTTCGGGAATATAAGACCGGATTATCAATTGGTTCCTGTTCACCTTGATTATTATCAAAAGACGGAACAAAAACTTTAGGG
>NW_020643550.1:523-1000 GCF_003573695.1 Papaver somniferum
TTGATTAATCTAGGCTGTTCTTCGGGAATATAAGACCGGATTATCAATTGGTTCCTGTTCACCTTGATTATTATCAAAAGACGGAACAAAAACTTTAGGGTTTTTCTGTGGGAGACAGATTGATCCTTTGATAGACTTGTCTGTGTGAGACAGATTTGTTTATTGTCAAAGCCTGCGATTTTGGGTCGTAGCAACTCTTAGTTGTGGGTGAGATCGGCTAAGGGAATCAAGTGCGCAGTATCCTGCTGGGATCAGAGGCGTAGGGAGTAAAATTGTACCTTGGATCAGCGGGAGACTAATTGGGGTTCAACTACAGTCCAATCCGAAGTTAGCTTGGAGTAGGCTAGTGCATGTAGCGGCTTAATACAGTGTGTGTTCAATCTGGACTAGGTCTCGGGGGTTTTCTGCATTTGCGGTTTCGTCGTTAACAAAATTTCTGGTGTTTGTGTTATTTCAGTTTCTGTATTATATTGTTTT
>NW_020643551.1:0-638 GCF_003573695.1 Papaver somniferum
AATCTTCCTAATTGCATCTAATAATGGAAGGTTGATATTAACCTGCTTAAAAACCTCCAATATATCATTAAAGTTGGACTCCCTCTTAGTCGGAACTAGAAGCTGAGGGAACGGGGCTCTGGGAACAAAGCCGGGCTCATCAGGACCCTCATTGGTCTCTTTGGAGACTCTATCAGTCTCCTCATTTTCTGGCTCATAAGGGTGAACTACAGCATGTTCACTTTCAGGTATGTCGACCTTATTATCAACTTTCTTTCGATTCCTAAGGGTTGTAACAAAGTTCACATGATTGTACGATTTCTCTCCTCTAGGGTTAGGATCAGTATGACTAGGGAACCTTCCTTCTTCTCTCTCATTGATAAACTTAGCTATTTGGCCGACTTGAAGCTCTTATTTAGCAAAAGACTAGGCACTATTCTTAAAATTCTGTTTGGTTTCCTCTTGAAAATTACCCTGGCTTTTTACTAACATTTCCTGGCTTTGTGATAGCATCTCCTGGCTCTTCCTTAATATACTAAGGGTTTTCTCTAAGCTAGTTATTCTATTCTCAGATGGGTTCTGGGTCTGACCTGAAGAGTTCTTAGTATAACCAAAACCTGGGGGAGGCTGAGAATTACTAGACTGGCCTTGATTCTGGA
>NW_020643551.1:649-1000 GCF_003573695.1 Papaver somniferum
GTTCTTAGTATAACCAAAACCTGGGGGAGGCTGAGAATTACTAGACTGGCCTTGATTCTGGCCCTTAGACCAAGAGAAATTAGGATGGTTTCTCCAACCAGGGTTGTAGGTCTCTGAGTAGGGGTCAAACTTCTGACGGTTTTCAAACCTAGCATTGTTATAGACAGCATGAGCTTTCTCTTCACTAACCTGACCTTCCCAGAATGAGTTATCGGGCTGTATTCCACAACTAGAGACTTGAAAGGCTCTATTAGGTTCAACAAGGGACTTATTTTTAGATTGAACCATTTCCAATGCTTCTAACCTTCTAGATAAAGCAGCAAACTTAGCATCTGACGCAAAACTCATATC
>NW_020643552.1:0-483 GCF_003573695.1 Papaver somniferum
CTATGACAACCAAGCTACAAGTACGACGGAGTCATCTCACAACCGGTTGAAGAAGAAACTTCATAGTTGTAATGGTGGGTTAGTTACGCTATTCGAAGCCATAGATTCGTATTTCCGCCGTGATCACGTAGAGTTATGGAGTCTTTTGAAAAAAGCCGAAGTAAACAACACACCAACTGGTTAGACAATAAGTGGCTAAGGGGAATTACACATCAAGTTTCGCACCGCGCTATTCATAAGATAATGTATGAAGTACAACTTTATGAATTGGGGGATTATGAAGAAGAGTGTGTTTGTCCAAACATGACAAGTTTGGGACTCCCATGTCGGCATGTTATAGCCACATAACATTTTCTTCATCTTCCTTTTCTTCATCATTTTCTTCATCTTCCTTTTTTTCATCGGCATCCTCTTCATCATTTTTTTCATCTTCCTCCTCTTCATCATTTGCTTCCTCTTCCTCCCCTCCATCATCATCGGTTC
>NW_020643553.1:0-442 GCF_003573695.1 Papaver somniferum
CAACAAAATATCTTGGTTTTCAACAAATCCCTTTGATTTTATGAAAAATTATCTAAAATCATCAAAATTACATAAAATTGGGAAGAGTGCCTTGGGGCCCGCGCCCATTGGCCGGCCGGCCATGCCACGGCCATTGTCGGTCCCACACTCCCATTCCCTATTTTATATTTTAATTTTATGTCTCTCATCTCATGGAAGTTCCCTAATTTCGCCAAACTCTCCAGTTTCATGGAATTTCCCTTAAAAAGAGAAAAATACATAAAATCACATAAAATTGGGAAGAGTGCCTTGGGGCCCGCGCCCATTGGCCGACCGGCCATGCCACGGCCATTGCCGGTCCCACACTCCCATTCCCTATTTTATATTTTAATTTATGTCTCTCATCTCATGGAAGTTCCCTAATTTCGCCAAACTCTCCAGTTTCATGGAATTTCCCTTAAAT
>NW_020643553.1:520-1000 GCF_003573695.1 Papaver somniferum
AGTTTCATGAAATTTTCCTTAAATCAGAGAAAAATACATAAAATCACATAAAACTGGGAAAAACATGTGGGACCGCGTGTCAGCCGGCCGTCCATGCCCTAGCCGTGGCTGGTCCCAGACCTTGTGATTCCTTGTTTATTTATTATTTTCATCATCTCATGTATTTTTGCCGGTTTCAACAAAACCATGGATTTTGCATATTTTCTCCAAATGTTGCTCAAACGTGCATCAGAAAATATCAAAATTCCCAAGACTGAAGCACGGACACAATGGTAACATAGGCACATCCCCTTGACCGACCAAGGGTGACCCTGAGGCTTGCAAACAGCTGGTCCCGCATGTTTTAATGATTTTAACCTAATTTGCTCAGTTGCTCATATTAGGTCCGAACTCTTTCCAAACAATTGGAAGTTCGCTCAAACGACCATCTACTGGTCCCACGACTATCAAGAGCCGATCTCATGACCTCTTGGACGGCCC
>NW_020643554.1:0-519 GCF_003573695.1 Papaver somniferum
GAAACCTGAGGTGATTCCGTGAAACTTCATCAACGGGTTTTCGCTATGTCACAAGCCCCTGGATGATTAAGGAACTTTCTCTCTTCACCAATCACATCCAGTATGAAAACTCTTGATGCCATCTACCACAACAATGTCGACTCACTGACAAAGCCAGTTCGTGGTGAAGTTATGCTTTCAAGAGCATTCAAGTTAAACTCTCAGTACACCTTCATCTTACGGACGCTCAATCATCAACTAGTTCGTGAATGTAAAAGGCTCACTGGATGAAGTAGAAAAGATTATATCTATAATCATGGTTCTAGCCTTTTCGGTCTTTGGAGCAACTTCATCCATCTTCTTCAACACGGCATCACTGGTGGTGAAAAGAGTGTCACCTTCTATTGCTTTCCTGATAGCATCAATCTTTTGACGAAGCCATTTCAGATTGAAGCCAAGTTCTTCAGCTTTCTTCAAGTTGTACTCCCAATCAAAGAGTACATCCCGGGTGACAGTATTTCCAGCTGTGATGCGGATATC
>NW_020643554.1:530-1000 GCF_003573695.1 Papaver somniferum
TTTCAGATTGAAGCCAAGTTCTTCAGCTTTCTTCAAGTTGTACTCCCAATCAAAGAGTACATCCCGGGTGACAGTATTTCCAGCTGTGATACGGATATCATTTATAACATGCAAGATGGCTTCTACTTGCATCATCAAGAAATAACTATGCTCCGGATCCTTGGTAACGACGATGTGCCCATACGTCTTCCACGGTTTCTTGTACATAGCAGCATATCTAATGGGAACGCTAAATCCACCAACAAACCTGCGATATGGGAGTATCTCACCAAATGAAGGAGTAAAAGCAGTCCCTGCGTTGGGATACTCATGCACTATTATCCGGTTCTCAGTCGCTGGAGCAGCGTCAGCAATCATAAGAACAACTTCTTTGAAGCAGCTTCTTCCATTCTCGATTCGAGTTCCACCATCCCACGCAAAATTTGATTTTCAGTCACCTCCACGGCATCAACAAAAATCTTTCCATGACC
>NW_020643555.1:0-342 GCF_003573695.1 Papaver somniferum
TTAAATATATCGACTCTAATTTATTGCCAAGATAGATTCTCAAAATATTAGGTGTAAATGTTAAGCATGGGACATCAAATCATCTAAGCTAAGCATGACCCATCAAATCAAATCACAACTAATTAATTTAAATCATAATTTCAATTAAAATTAATTCAAAAGTCATGAAAAGAATTAATAAAATTACCTATGTATGAAGCTCGGCCTCCTCCGTCGTCCCAGTGTTGGGGATTAACTCATCATAGTAAAAATGCTCTCAAAATAATTTATTATGGCTCAAAAATGGTTTACAAATGATGAGAATATGAGAAATACAATAAAACCAGAGACCTACGACCCTCA
>NW_020643555.1:353-503 GCF_003573695.1 Papaver somniferum
TCTTCTTGTCATCAGATTACATGATAGTTCCCACGGGTCCTGCATTCCACGCTTGCTTAGGCGACGGAAACAGGGAGAACACACGCATATTGCTATCCAAGTGTTAATACTTATTCCGATTGGTCTAACTGGTCCGGTCTTTTTTTTTTT
>NW_020643555.1:575-861 GCF_003573695.1 Papaver somniferum
GTCCGTTCTTCGTGTTCTTGGTGTTCTTCATCATCAGCAGCAGCAGCAACAGAGTTTCATCAACTCTTGATTTCTGCTTCTCTGGACCTCCTCTCGACCCCAAACTCTCGACAGCCTTCTATGCTAACTCAAGAGTTATATTTATACACCTTTGGACCAAGAATAAATTCTCAATAATCCAAAAATTCTTCCCATTACTCGGCAGTGAATGAAAATATTCCCGATATCTTTTTTCTTTAATTCTCTGATTTGTTACGGATTGTTCCCTGTTTTATCTCTTCTCACG
>NW_020643555.1:872-1000 GCF_003573695.1 Papaver somniferum
ATCACCCTAGCAGTGGTAACAACTTGAATCGTGTGCCCCACCTAATCACTTAGAGAAACATAGTTTAAAATGAAAAAATAAAATGAAAAAAAAAAAGAAATGAAAAGGACTCAACGAGATATGGTGCA
>NW_020643556.1:0-224 GCF_003573695.1 Papaver somniferum
CCCAAAAACATAAAGAAGAAAAAAAATAATGATAAAAATAAAAATAAAATAAATCTAAAAAAAATGCTACCTAAACACAAATCCGCGTCGGCGGCGCCAAAATTTTGATGGTATTTCAAAAGTGATTGTAGTTGTAGTGGTAAAACTGAGTCTTTTCAGACTTGTGAAGAAAACATTTTTTTAGATTTAAATTAAACAGGAAAATAAATAAAATAGTTCAAACC
>NW_020643556.1:424-739 GCF_003573695.1 Papaver somniferum
TAGTAGTAAAACCGGGATAACATCCAAGGTCAACGGCCATAGATTGAAGCCATATTACGAAAACTTCTCTACTGAGAAGGTGGACGCAATTAGACTTCAAGATTTACTCCCTCTGGAGGAGGAGTAAGGAGACTGACCAGTCGGGTTGACGACTTTAAATTAAGCGTTGAATGGGAGGCAACCCATAGGTTTTGTATTTTCTATCCTTTTGTTTTTAGTTTTCTTCTTTTGCATATCATATTAGGATTTCCCACCTTGACTTTACTAGGATGAGTCAATTACATTGAGGATAATGTAAAGTTTAAGTGTGGATGA
>NW_020643556.1:750-1000 GCF_003573695.1 Papaver somniferum
CCAGTCGGGCTGACGACTTTAAACTAAGCGTTGAATGGGAGGCAACCCATAGGTTTTGTATTTTCTATCCTTTTGTTTTTAGTTTTCTTCTTTTGCATATCATATTAGGATTTCCCACCTTGACTTTACTTAGGATGAGTCAATTACATTGAGGCAATGTAAAGTTTAAGTGTGGGGGAGTCTTTTGCATATAGAGTTTTTAGCCTTTTTGAGTCAAAATTTTCAATTTTTTTGTATATATTTGAATAAC
>NW_020643557.1:0-523 GCF_003573695.1 Papaver somniferum
ATTAGAAATTGATTCTTCTTCGTATAAGAACAAAATCTCTAGTCTTCAGCAATCTAATAATCAACTTTACGGTATGTTACTTTTCTTTTTTCCTATTCTTCATTCATCCTGTTGTTTATCTTATTTAAATGATCCTTTTTGCAGACATTTATGGTATTTCTGATGAAGCGACCCTTCTTCGTTCATTTCCTAATGCCTTGGATAATGATACCCTTCTTGAGCGTCTTAACAATTCCTTAAATAGCTTCTCAAATGATAGAATTTCATCTCTTTCTCTAAATGAGCTTAGATCTAAATTTCGCCTCTTAGAAATTGATCATAGATCTAGTTTAGGCTTAGCCAACCGATTTAAGCGTCTCCTTATTGATTCTAAAGAGAAAACCAATGAGTTAAGAACCAAAATTAGCGGTCTCATAGATGCTAAGGATCGCATCTCTGATCAAGGTGCCAAGGCTTTGGCGAAATTCCAAGAGGCTCTCCTTGAAGTTCAACTTGAACGAGATGAAGCTAACCGCAAGAATGT
>NW_020643557.1:534-1000 GCF_003573695.1 Papaver somniferum
TTTGGCGAAATTCCAAGAGGCTCTCCTTGAAGTTCAACTTGAGCGAGATGAAGCTAACCGCAAGAATATTGAACTCTGCGAAAGGGAAAATCAAATTCGTTCTCGTCTTCTCATAAATAGTGAGGATGAATTTGTTTGGGCTGCGAAAATTTTAGATGATGCTAGAAAAGATTTAGGCGTAAATGTTAGTCTCCAAGTTGAACATACAGCCTTGATTAGAGATATGATTTCTGACAAAGAAGGTTGCTAACTGCTCTTCTTTACTAATCTTTTGCTTCTTATAAATTCTCATCAAGTTAATAATTGATTGTCTTTTGTTCGCAGATTCTGAAAATAAATATCGTGAAAAGATTGAAGAATTGGAAGCTGAAAAGGAGGAACTCGCAAAGAATCTTTCTTCTCGCAACGACAAGTATTCTAGATTAAAGAATCAAATCAAGATCACTGTTGCGAATTTTAATAATGA
>NW_020643558.1:0-467 GCF_003573695.1 Papaver somniferum
CGGTCCTACACCTTGTAATTCCTTATTTTATTAATTATTTCCATCATCTCATGGAAATTCCTTAATTCTATGAAACTCATTCGTTTCATGGTATTTCCTTCACATTAAGGAAATTGTACAAAAATTACATAGAATTAGGAAAGGTGTCACGGGACCGTGGTTACTAGCCAGCCGGCCATGCCCTAGCCGTGACCGGTCCCACACCTTGTAATTCCTTATTTTATTAATTATTTCCATCATCTCATGGAAATTCCTTAATTCTATGAAACTCCTTCGTTTCATGGTATTTCCTTCACATTAAGGAAATTGTACAAAAATTACATAAAATTAGGAAAGGTGTCACGAGACCGTGGTCACTAGCCGGCCGGCCGTCCCCTAGTCGTGTCCGGTCCCACACCTTGTAATTCCTTATTTTATTAATTATTTCCATCATCTCATGGAAATCCCTTAATTTCATGATATTTCCT
>NW_020643558.1:478-1000 GCF_003573695.1 Papaver somniferum
CGTGACCGGTCCCACACCTTGTAATTCCTTATTTTATTAATTATTTCCATCATCTCATGGAAATCCCTTAATTTCATGATATTTCCTTCAAATCATGAAAATAATATAAAATTAGGGGAGACTCACGGGAGCGGGCCCTGGCCGGACGACCATGCCCAAGCCGGTCCCACACGCCCTTATTTTATTATTATTAATGTTATTTGTTTCCCTCATCTCATGGAAACTCCTTAACTTCAAGGAAACTCCTTGATTTCAACAAACTCCTTGATTTCATGATATTTCCCTAAACTCATGAAAATAATAATAAATTAGGAAAAGTGCCATGAGACCGTGCTCATTGGCCGGTCGGCCATGCCTTAGCCATAGCCGGTGTTGCACTTCATGATTCCTTCATTTTATTATTATTATTTCCTTCATCTTATGAAGTTTCCTCAGTTTCAGCAAAATCCTTGATTTCTTCATATTTTCTCAAAATGTTGCTCAAACGCACATCATAAAATATCAAAATTCTTAGGACCGAGT
>NW_020643559.1:0-175 GCF_003573695.1 Papaver somniferum
TCCGACTTCGAACGAAGATTCTACGGTGTTTTGGTTAAAAGGCTGAAGTCTGGAATTTTCTGGTGACGTATTTCAGCAAAATTACTCGTATGCTCACATGGATTCTCATTCATTCATTCACAAATCAGCAATTTCATAATTCTATGAAGAGATTACAGGAAATATGCTTACTTGA
>NW_020643559.1:186-452 GCF_003573695.1 Papaver somniferum
ATTCTATGAAGAGATTACAGGAAATATGCTTACTTGAGGAGTCTCTAAATCATTTGAAGGCTCGGCAATGCTGGAATCTCCATTGGCAACGCCGCTATCTCCATTCGGTTCGGGATTTCGGGAATTCTCCATATTCGCATATCCGAAAGAAGAGCACGCTTCATCAACGTGCTGCTTATCTACAATGATTTCTTCCTGGATTCATCAACAACAATTAGTATTATTTCAATCAAGGAGATGCCACAATCACCTGCACGAAAGAGATA
>NW_020643559.1:652-931 GCF_003573695.1 Papaver somniferum
AAGATTAGCTACTGTTCATATTTTTCTAGATCTACAAAGTTTAGGTTCAAAAATGGAAATTTTATGGAAGAAATTACACTTTCAGGGAGTAAACATCATCAACAATTCAAAGACATGAAAACAGGGAGAGAAAAAATTAATTGTTGTGGTGAAATTTAAGGAAAAAATGGAAGTCTCAGTGGAAGATTTTCATGTTCGGGAGAAGAAGGAAAATGTGAAAGAAGTTAAGGAAGGACGAAGAAAAGATAAGAGGCAGATGCTGCAATTTCTATCACAAAC
>NW_020643560.1:0-444 GCF_003573695.1 Papaver somniferum
TGTACATATTTCATCATCGAACACGTGTATATAGGAAGATACGTGGAGAGCATGCAGGCGAAGTCATCAAAACACGATGAAACACGCCCATAGACAAGAAGCCTATCCCGGCGACGTCGGATCTTTGCCCGAACAAATATAAGGGCAGAAGTTAAAAGATGCACCGAAAACAAGATGTACTACGGAGCACCAAATAACTCCCGAAGAGTTACTTTATCTCATCCCCAAAAGAAGCTAAGATAAACGGTGAAGAGAAAGTTAACTGACATGGACGTGACAGGGGCAGAAGACACTTGTCTGACACAAGCAGGCGCCTCAACTACCCGCATTAAACACTCTGAGCAGTATACGTGTCGATCAACCCGTGGAACGAACGAGGATGGCTCTGCGTGATCAAGTAATGAACGAAGACCTCCGCGTGATGGACACAAAACACAAGAAGAT
>NW_020643560.1:455-1000 GCF_003573695.1 Papaver somniferum
ACGTGTCGATCAACCCGTGGAACGAAGGAGGATGGCTCTGCGTGATCAAGTAATGAACGAAGACCTCCGCGTGATGGACACAAAACACAAGAAGATAAGGTTCCAAAGGCCCTCAGAAATGGGTCCCACACTCTAACCCTATAAATACCCCCTCTCCACCAAGAGTGAGGGGATCGGAAAAATCAGGGAGAGAAGGAGAGAGAAAGCTTGTGAGTGTAAGTTAGTCCTTTACAATATACAGACCTATGTAAACTCCAAAGTCACTCGACTATCCCTGTAACCATCAAGTATATAGTGAAACAACAACCCCGTGGATGTAGGCCTTAGTGCTGAACCACGTAAATCCCAGTCTTATTTACATTTCAGCACTTTATATTCGCCTAACGCTCCTTGAGTTTTACTTTTATACTTCGTTTTCTTTATCTTCCCCTGCGTAAACTCCCATCGCGATGTTATTAGATGAGGCTATGATAAACCCAAGGTTTTTGAGCTAAGGAATCAATGCAATCGTATTATCAGTGCGAGACGGTACCTAGAGTGCGAAC
>NW_020643561.1:0-330 GCF_003573695.1 Papaver somniferum
GAGACAAAAGAAGTAATACCAAAGGTTTATTAATTTTCTTCATTATCGGAATCACCCATAGAAGCTTGAATTTTATCTATTTCTTCCTTGATATCGGGAAATTTTGTAGCAATCACATGTTAGAGCATTGCTCGGTCGAACTCGCATGCGTTGCTATCTCAAGCATGTTTGTCAATGTTAGTGATCAAAACTATATGTCTTGATTTCTAGTTTACTTATGACTAAGTCTCGGTCTAGGATAGTTAGGAATAGTTGAGCTCCAGACTCCATGGCGATTATCTTACAAAGACGAAGAACTACTCAAGGAACCAGTGGAACTTCATCCGACCA
>NW_020643561.1:341-511 GCF_003573695.1 Papaver somniferum
CTTCATCCGATCAAAAGGTATGTGGATACTTGAACTCATCTGTCACTCAAAAGTCTATCTACTCTATCTCATACTCTTGAGACAAAAGTCGTATAAGTATGATAGTTTTCATACATACACATTTGCTATTTCGAGCCGAGTTTACTCGCCTATCTTTTTCTCGAAATATG
>NW_020643561.1:522-1000 GCF_003573695.1 Papaver somniferum
ACAAAAGTCGTATAAGTATGATAGTTTTCATACATACACATTTGCTATTTCGAGCCGAGTTTACTCGCCTATCTTTTTCTCGAAATATGTATTGGTAAGCTTTTGATTTAACCATTTTCATCTTTACCCGTGAAGAAAGTCATGATGACGTTTCAATCTTGAAAATAGCTTTGATGACGATAGTCGATTCTTTATGTCTAACGACTATTATAACATTATAGAAGAATGTTTCAATGATTGAAATGTAGAGTTGAGATTACGTAACCAACTATGGATATAAGCATATATAGTGTGTTCGCACATTAGTGTATAAATCCATGTGCCGGAAACCAAGTGCGTGCATATGTGTGCATGCGGTATTGGTGTAGGAGACAGGTTAGGTACGCGTACCCGTACGCGTACTGGTGGAAGTTTTCATACAGAAAATTTCTGCTGTAGTTTGTGAAGTTTGCAAACTGAAAACCAGTCACCTAGGCAT
>NW_020643562.1:0-300 GCF_003573695.1 Papaver somniferum
TCTCTTCTCAAATCATCATACACACTCGACCCATCACCTATATCACGTTCTAATCTCTCTCAAACAACTAATTTCGCCTATTCTCTCACCTCTGAACCCTAGGAGTGAGTTGGTGAAATTAGTTGATGATATAGATCAATTGGAGGCGTGGGAAGCATCAGAAGACCGTAAGGAAGCATGGGTGAGAGCTATCAAGAGTTTGCAGTGATTAGGTAAACCTAATTTCTATTTCTTATAAACCCTAATTTCATAATTTGGGGATAATTGGGGGAACATGATTGTACGTCTAATTGAAGCATG
>NW_020643562.1:311-562 GCF_003573695.1 Papaver somniferum
TACCAAACCCTAATTGGACTGATGTGGTCCTGTTTTGAGGAAAGTTGGTTTGTGTATAAATAGAGATGATGGGTGTGTGTTAGAAGGCATGCCTGGATTAGCCAGAGCATCAGTAGAATAGTTTAAGTTTTTTTTTTAGTTTTGTTATTTCCATGAACTGTTAGCTTTGAGGGTTATCAATCTTTTCAATTCCATGATTCTCAATTCAAATGCATTGTTAATTTTAGCTGTTCTGAACTCCAACATGTATT
>NW_020643562.1:762-1000 GCF_003573695.1 Papaver somniferum
CTGGGCTCAGTTCCTAACAAACTCTGGACCTTAACTAACTGGGCCAAAACGAACTTAAAACCCTCAAACACTGGGCCTGTTTTTCAAAAAACCAGCTGGGCTTCGTCCAAATTTCTCAGCTGAGCCGTGCAAATTCCAACAAACCAACAGTGAGCCTTACTCACAAGCGGTGGGCTTCTTCTTCAAAACTCACAGCTGGACTTTACACGCGAGCAGTGGGCCTCTTTTTCAAAAACAT
>NW_020643563.1:0-625 GCF_003573695.1 Papaver somniferum
AGTCAAATTTCACAATAGAAGAAGGATGAAAGACCATGCAGAACTAATCCAACTCCTAAAAAATTCCATCTATCTGGAATCAAATAGAAAGACAAAGCCAACACAAGAAGAAAGAGTTCATAAAAATGTTGAATTTTATATACATTAACTCAAAAAAGTCTACACACTTCGTTATAAGTCGGAAATTGATTTCTGAGACTAAATTGTAAACTAGATAGACTCATCTTTAACTAGAGAAAGTTTTAAAAATGTATTGTAATTACAATTAATATGTTCTAAGGCAATACGTTTAGTAAAAATTGCATTTCTATGTACGTTGATTCAAAAAAATATGAAGGAATTCAAATTTCACAATAGAAGAAGGATGAAAGACCATGCAGAACTAATCCAAATCCTAACAAATTTCATCTATCTTGAATCAAATAGAAAGACAAAGCCAACACAAAAAGAAAGAGTTCATAAAAATGTTGAATTTTATAGACGTTAACTCAAAAAAGTCTACACATTTCGTTATAAGTCGGAAATTGATTTCTGAGACTAAATTGTAAACTAGATAAACTCTTCTTTAACAGAAAAAGTTTGAAAAATGTATTGTAATTACAATTAATATGTTCTTAGGCAATAC
>NW_020643564.1:0-622 GCF_003573695.1 Papaver somniferum
TATAGTTGAACCCCAATCCGTCTCCTACTAATTCAAGGTACAGTTGTACTCCTCCGCCTCTGATCCTAGCAGGATACTGCGCACTTGTTTCCCTTAGCTGATCTCACCCACAACTAAGAGTTGCTGCAACCCAAAATCGCAGACTTGATAATAAACAAATCTATCTCACACGGAAAAGTCTATCAAAGGATAAATATGTCTCCCACAGAAAAACCCTAGGTTTTGTTCCGTCTTAAGATATAAAATCAAGGTGAACAGGAACCAATTGATAATCCGGTCTTATATTCCTGAAGAACAGCCTAGATTAATCAATCACCTCTCAACAAACCTTCTTGACTACACAAGTGGTTTGTCGAGGAATCACAAACAGCGAGACGAAGATGTTTGTGACTTCTTTATCTTGCCTATCGGAGAACTCTCACGATCTCAAGCCAATCAAAGTTTGTACTCGTAATATAGAAGATGCAAGATCAGATCACACAACTACGATAAAAGTAGTATCGGTCTGGCTTCACAATCCCAATGAAGTCATTAAGTCGTTAACCTGGTTTTAGAGAAGAAAACCAAAGGTTAAAGGAGAATCGACTCTAGCGAGCGCACTAGTATCACACAGACGTGTGGG
>NW_020643564.1:633-1000 GCF_003573695.1 Papaver somniferum
GAAGAAAACCAAAGGTTAAAGGAGAATCTACTCAAGCGAGCGCTCTAGTATCACACAGACGTGTGGGGATTAGTTTTGCACAATGCTAGATGTTTCCTTTATATAGCCTTCAAATCAGAGTTTTTCCTTAGTTACTGTTGATGGTGGATTTTAGTTCAGGGCTAAAATTGTAAAACCAAATTTATGCACTGACATCCTGTAAAGGATAAAGGCACTGATAAGTGATGAATACTTCTTCACTTAGCTAATTTACCTAGTGTTGATGGTGGATTTTCATTAAAGGCTAAAATTGTAAAGGCCGAAATTATGCGCTAACATCCTGCAAAGGATAAAGCCACTGATAAAATGGTAAATACTTCCTCACTAT
>NW_020643565.1:0-531 GCF_003573695.1 Papaver somniferum
CGGGGAGCATCCATCACCTCTTCATGTAGATCGTTGTTGTTGTAGCATTTCGTTGGGCGGAGAGACTGGGTAATAGTCTCCCCTGCTGATTGCTAACAGAGGCGTCGGTATACAGTTTTTCCTTTCTGGTCACGACTTGCCACGAAACATGGGTTGTGGCTTCACCGGATGAAGAGGAATGCCTTGTCAGCAAAGGTGCATCGTGGGGATTATCCCTCAATGATGCAAGTCGATCCTCCTCCTGGATTGACGCCCACATGGAGAGTGGATGCAATGGACTTTGTCTGATCCTTCCCGCGGAGCTTTCTTCAGTTCGAACAGTTCTACTCCGCATATTGGTGCGCAAGGAGACAATGATGCAGGAATACGAACGACTTCTTTATCCAGCATAGTCTTCAGGCATTGGTGATACGTTGAAGGGACGATCTCGTATGTGCTGGTCTGGTTTCCTTCAAAGTCTGTCATTGTGGTAGGATGCCATACGATCTTTCCTGAGCGAACCTTGGCCATCCTGAGGGTCTTGAGAGTAAT
>NW_020643565.1:542-1000 GCF_003573695.1 Papaver somniferum
TGTCATACGATCTTGCCTGAGCGAACCTTGGCCATCCTGAGGGTCTTGAGAGTAATCACATTCGAATACGCTCCCGTCTCGATGAGGGCCCTCTTGAACTATGAATCCTTGATGCGTGCAGTAACGTGTAGGGTCCGGTTGTGACCTTCTTCTGGTTGATTGCAGCAAAACGTCTCTGCCCGTTAATTCTTCGAGAGGTGTAAAAGTTCGCAAAAACTTTCCACTAGAGAAACCGCTTCCTGATCCACCGGCCTCCGGCTCATAGTGAGACTATTGACTTGAGGAGGATCGTTGTGAGGATCAGTCCCAGTGTAGGAATCTCCATGACAGGGACGTTCATATCGAATGTCGCTTCTTTGATTAGGTCCATGTAGGTCCGCGCCGCTGAAGTACCTTCAACGGGTGCATTGAATGCGTTCCTTGTTGGCTTCAGGGGATGTCGCGACTCTTGTGGAAAT
>NW_020643566.1:0-379 GCF_003573695.1 Papaver somniferum
GCTTTGATTGTAAGCAACCCTGATTTGAAAGGTTATATAAGGGAGAACTTTAGCAACTGGAAAACCTAATCCCGACACTTCCGTGTGTCCTACTTGCAAACTAGAGTCGATTTTCCTTTAACCTAGGTTTTCCAAAACCATTATTAGGTTAACGACTTGAAGACTTCATTTGGGATTCATGAATCCAGATCCAACTATTGTTAGAGCATTGCTCGGTCAAACTCGCATGCATTGCTATCTCAAGCATGTTTGTCAATGTTAGCAATCAAAACTATAAGTCTTGATTTCTAGCCTATTATAGCTAAGGTCTCGAACTAGGATAGAAAGTGTAGTTGAGCTCAAGAACTCCATGGAAATTATCATAAAAGATGAAAGACTA
>NW_020643566.1:390-1000 GCF_003573695.1 Papaver somniferum
GGTCTCGAACTAGGATAGAAAGTGTAGTTGAGCTCAAGAACTCCATGGAAATTATCATAAAAGATGAAAGACTACTCAAGGAAATGGTGGAACTTCATCGACTAAAAGGTATGTGGAGACTTGAACTTATCTATCACTCAAAAGTCTATTTACTCTATCTCCTATTCTTGAGACAAAATTCGTTTTGCTATATAGACTTTGATTATACATATTTGCTATTTCGAGACGAGTTTATCTCGCCTATCTATTTCTCGAAATATGTGTTGGTAAGCTTTCGCTTTATCCAAATTCATCTTTACCTAGTGACGAAAGTCATGTTATGTTTCAATCACTTTGAAAATTTCTTTGACGAAAAAATGGTTTGTGAATAACAACTATATAACGTCCTCTAAGAATGTTTCAATGATTGAAATGAGAGTTTAGATTATATAACCATTAGTGGATATAAGCATTGTTGTGGAAACACATATATGTATAAGTCCTTATTCCTCGAACCGAAGTTTGCAAACTTTGTTGATCAAAAGAACCGGAATAGTGGCGTGAGCTAAGTCCGCGAACCCAGTCCACGAACTGGCGGAAGTTCTCGACCCGAGAAATTCTGCTGGAGTTT
>NW_020643567.1:0-587 GCF_003573695.1 Papaver somniferum
GGCTAGAAAAGCTTCTTTCGCTGTTGCCTCAGATCTAGAGAGGAGACGCGAAAATCTTGAAAAGAAGAATCTTCAATTTCGTACAAAGAATGAAGAACTGGAAGCTGAAGTCAAATGTCTTCGCGAGAAAAATAGACAACTAGAAATTGACTCTTCTTCGTATAAGAACAAAATCTCTAGCCTTCAGCAAGCTAATAATCAGCTCTATGGTATGTTACTTTTCTCCTTTCCCTTCATTCATTCATCCTGTTGTTTTATCTTATTTAAATGATCCTTTTTGCAGACATTTATGGTCTTTCTGATGAAGCTACCATTCTTCGTTCATTTCCCAATGCCTTGGATAATGATACCCTTCTCGAGCGTCTTAATAAATCTTTAAATAGTTTCTCAAATGATAGAATTTCATCTCTTTCTCTGAATGAACTTAGATCCAAATTTCGCCTCTTAGAAATTGACCATAGATCTAGTTTAGGCTTGGCCAACCGATTTAAGCGTCTCCTTCTTAATTCTAAAGAGAAAATCAATGAGTTGAGAACCAAAATTAGCGGTCTCATAGATGATAAGGATCGCATCTCTGATCAAGGTGC
>NW_020643567.1:598-1000 GCF_003573695.1 Papaver somniferum
ATTGAGAACCAAAATTAGCAGTCTCATAGATGATAAGGATCGCATCTCTGATCAAGGTGCTAAGGCTTTGGCGAATTTAATACATTGATGTAACGTTGATACCACATCTTTTATCGCATGTATCCATGATCTTCCTAATAACATATTATATGGCGATTCCATATCCACCACACACAATGTTACATATGTTTCGATTTCTCCAAGTGGAATTCGCACCACTATTTCTCCTTTAGGTTTTGTTGTGGATTTTCCAAAGCCGTGAACAAAATATGCTGAATTGGACATTTCTTCATCTTTAAATCCCATTCCCCGGAATGCATGATAAAATATTATATCAACTGAACTTCCTGTATCGACTAAAGTTTTGTTCAACATCCATTCTCCTGCGGATTTTATTGTTGT
>NW_020643568.1:0-348 GCF_003573695.1 Papaver somniferum
CCCATACTGCATTATGTACTTGTTCGCACCATGATCTGTGATGTCCTTCCAATTTCTTCTTTAATATATCTGCAATTGTTTTATTTGTTGCTTCTACTTTCCCATTAGCTTGTGGATACAAAGGAGTGGACTTTCTACATTTTATCTTGAATGCATTAAGTAACATTTCTATATTCTGCCCCTCGAACTTCTTCCCATTATCAGATACCAACTGTGCAGGAATTCCAAATCTGCAAATGATATTTTCGAATATGAATGTAAAGATATCTTTGTCGCGAATATGTTGTACTGTCTTCACTTCTGTCCATTTTGTGAAATAATCTGTTGCGACTATTAAGTATCTTCTTT
>NW_020643568.1:548-743 GCF_003573695.1 Papaver somniferum
TTCCATCATCCAGAATCTCAGATAAAACCTTGAAAGCAATATCTATCCCTTCCACGGTTTCTTTCGACAGAGGAAGAGACTTGGGTAGAGAACCAGTAGAGATAGAAGGTTGAGAAACATTATCAATGGGAAGAGAAGAGGTTTCATTCGCAGAAGGGTCCACAAGGGGAATTTCAATCATAGAAAGATCAACTG
>NW_020643569.1:0-612 GCF_003573695.1 Papaver somniferum
CGCGTCGATTAAGATTATTGTGAGGTGATTGATAATCCTAGGCTGTTCTTCGGGAATATAAGTCCGGGTTATCAATTGGTTCATGTTCACCTTGATTTATCAAAAGACGGAACAAAACTCGTAGGTATTTCTGTGGGAGACAGATTTATCTATTATCGTAGACTTTTCTGTGTGATACAGATTTGTTTATTAAAGTCTTCGACTTTGGGTCGTAGCAACTCTTAGTTGTGGGTGAGATCATCTAAGGGAATCAAGTGCGTAGTATCCTGTTGGGATCAGAGACGTAGGAGCATAATTGTACCTTGGATCAGTGTGAGATTGATTCGGGTTCAACTACAGTCCAGACTGAAGTTAGTTTGTAATAGGCTAGTGTCTGTAGCGACTTAATACAATGTGTGTTCAATCTGGACCAGGTCCTGGGGTTTTTCTGCATTTGCGGTTTCCTCGTTAACAAAACTTCTGGTGTCTGTGTTATTTCTTTTCCGCATTATATTGTTTGTCTTTATAATTGAAATATCACAGGTTGTGCGTTATATCAATCAATTAGAATATCCAACCTTTGATTATTGATTTACATTGATTGACACTTGGATATTGGTCTTTGGTACCATC
>NW_020643569.1:623-1000 GCF_003573695.1 Papaver somniferum
TTAGTTCAATCAATTAGAATATCCAACCTTTGGTTGTTGATTTACATTGATTGACACTTGGATATTGGTCTTTGGTACCATCCAAGTTATCTCTCTTGTATTTAATTAGACTCGCAGATTTCTATTTGCTTGAGTAAGAATTAAATCGAGAGATCGAGATATTATAACTCCTTGATATATTTTATTAAGATTGAGTCTAGTTGATTCTCTTGAAAGTATGTTGGAGTTAGTCCATATAGATTGCTAATCAAAATATTGGGTGTGGTTGTTGTACCCCCGCTCTTTCAATTTGTATCAGAGCAGGCAAACACGTTTAAAGACCTTATAAGTCTGTGTTTGTAGCGATCTGACTCTATGGACAGGAATTCTATCTCCAT
>NW_020643570.1:0-320 GCF_003573695.1 Papaver somniferum
ATCAATTCATGGTTCGTCAGAATTTCAAACATGGGATGAAGGAGGGAGTGACTACATGGGACCGTGTATCAACCATGTAGTTTCCATATGCTTACGTGAGCAAATAAAAATAACTCCTGAAGAGTTAACGATTTGTTGGTGAAAGAATGAATAAATGCTGGTTTAATCATTTATTCGAAAATGCTCGTCTGAGCCTTATGTGAGAAAACCTAATTAATTATGACGAAGTGAGGGACCGACCATGGGTCATGAAACCGACCCTGGATAGTCACGTGACCGCTTGATGATCACTTCATGAAAATCCAAAGTGTTTGGAAGAG
>NW_020643570.1:331-1000 GCF_003573695.1 Papaver somniferum
CCCTGGGTAGTCACGTGACCGCTTGATGATCACTTCATGAAAATCCAAAGTGTTTGGAAGAGTCTTGGACCTAATACGTGCAATTGTGCAAATTAGGTCAAAACTGTGAAACTTGATGGGACCGGCTTCTGTGATCCAAAAAGACAATCTTGGTCGGTCAAGATAGCGTGCTCGTGTTCCCAAGGCGTCCGCTTCTCAGTCTTGAGAATTTTGATATTTTCTGGCGTGCAATTGAGCATCCATTCGAGAAAATATGCCAAAATTAGGGTTTCGACGAAACTGAGGAAAACACCATGAGATGATGGAAAATAATTATAAAATAAGGAATAAGGAGGCGTGGGACCGCCAAGGCCAAGGCATGGTCGGCCGGTTGTGGCCACGGTCCTGTGGTGCCTTTTCCTTAATTTTATAATATTTTGATGATTTTATGAAAAATTCATGAATTTTAGAAATTTGATGAATTTAGGGAGTTTCCATGAATTGAAGGAGTTTTCATGAGTTCAGGGAAGCAAAATATATTAAAATAATAAAAACAAGGATGTGTGTGACCGTGGAGGCGCGGCCGGCCGGCTAGGGCCCGGTCCCATGAGTTTTCATAATTTTTAATATTTTTTTAGGTATTTTTTCATGATTTGAGGGAATTTTTCCTAATTTGAGAGAAATACCATG
>NW_020643571.1:0-445 GCF_003573695.1 Papaver somniferum
AGAGAACCGGAAGGATGGCAAGTGCCAAGTCCGCGAACTTCCAAAGTTCTCAAACCCGAGAATTTCTGTTGGAGTTGACAAACTACTTACGTGAGCTAAGTCCGCGAACCCAGTCCGCGAACCGGCGAAGTTCTCATCCCGAGAATTTCTGCTGGAGTTTGTAAACTCTATCCGGTGTCTTAAGTCCGCAAACCTAGTCTGCGAACTTGAGAAGGTTATATATCTAAATATGATTTCTGAACTTAATCTTAAAATACTAAGGAATGCATTTGCAAACCGTGGCTATTAAAGTTCATGAACTGATTCGAGTGAATCAAATCATCTTTGCTTCAATTGTGTCTTGTGTAGTTACATAAGATTTCCTTGCAATTGAACAACTCTCTTAACTAGTTCATTTGAGTCAATTGAACTAGTTATGGTGAAGAAGAACATGGTTGGTATGAAA
>NW_020643571.1:599-1000 GCF_003573695.1 Papaver somniferum
ACACGTTTGGGTACGGTTAACAAACCTAGAAGCGTGCAGTTCATTTGTGTATAACAAGCTAAGTTTTCGATCTAACGGTTGAGAAATATTAGCTTGAATCTAAATCAGGTTTTCATCTAACGGTGAATATTGATTGCTTTGTTACCAAGGCAAAAACCTGATTTGAAAGACTATATAAGGGGACATCTAGCAACTCTGCAAAACTAATCCCCACACATTATGTGTGATACTAGTTTGCGTGCTAGAGTCGATTCTCCTTTAACCTTTGGTTTTCTTCTTATAAAACCAGGTTAACGAATTAAAGACTTCATTGGGATTGTTAAGCCAGACCGATACTACTTTTATCGTAGTTGTGTGATCTGATCTTGCATCTTCTATCGTAACAGTACAATCATATTGAT
>NW_020643572.1:0-526 GCF_003573695.1 Papaver somniferum
ATTCTTCTAAGTTATAATCGGGAGGTACATCCTCACTCATATTTGAACTCTCTACGAGCCTGTATTCTTTGTCTAAGACTAATATTTCTAAATCGCTAGACTCTAAAACACTATTCTCAAAAGAAACTCGTTCCTCAAAACTATTATCGGCTTCGTAATCATAAGGGACTACTACATCGTCTAAAACGGTGGTATCTCTAGTCAAATCCTCGTCCTTTTGAATAGGTGAATAATTATTAAAATTATTTGGATTTGAACTAGAAATAATATTATCATTGTACAACTCAATTGGAGTAACAAATTCCTTATCACTATGCCTATATGTGTCTGATTCTTCATCAACACTGTCCTCATCATAATCATTATAATAACATGAAAATGGTCGAACTTCATCTAAAAAAGTAGTGTTACCAATTCTAACCTCGTCATCTTGATTATGCAAATAACTATCCTCATTTTCAAAGGTACTATTAGAAACACTATATTGGAAATTAAGATTATTTCGAGCAGTTCTGTTCTGGGCCTC
>NW_020643572.1:537-1000 GCF_003573695.1 Papaver somniferum
TTTTCAAAGGTACTATTGGAAACACTATATTGGAAATTAAGAGCAGTTATGTTCTGGGCCTCTAACAAAATATTTTGAGTCGACTCACATGACTTCCTGATTGAATCTAGGAAAGAAAGTTCACTCGCTGCATTGCTTTCGTCCATAACTAAGTTATTCATTTCTGCTAACTTACGTGTCGACTCAGCTAACTTATGAGTTGACTCTAGTAGAGAGGAATTTTGCTCGTATGACCGGTTGGCGTGTGGATAGTAATTGGGCTCACCATGGTATGGACCATAACCTTCAAAAGATTGGCGTTCCCAACCACTATCCACACTATGGTCAAAGTAATGTCCATTTTGAAAATCAGGCTTATATTCGTTATATGGGCTATTGTAATACCAGTTCGACATCCTAACTGCAAGGGAATTCTAAACAAACACAAAGAAGGACGACTCGACCACAACAAGCCTATTTTATC
>NW_020643573.1:0-368 GCF_003573695.1 Papaver somniferum
GGCTAGGGTGTGTTTGTTTTGGGTATAGGGTTAGGTTGTTCGAGTGTGAGGCGGGTACAACAAATCTTGATGTCTTGCGAAGCTGAGCCGTGGGATAATATCTTCTGGGACGGATCTAACGGCGAGATGGAGACAGATCAAGAGCGACCGTTGGATGCCTGATACAACGAAACTGACGGCTCAATATGGAGTTAGGTGCTGTAGTGTTAGACAGGATCTTCAGACTTTGATGTAATGGCGATGCTGTGACCGTAGGATGCTGAGATGATCCAATCTGACGGCTAGAAAGGGAAACGGGTATGGATATAGGAAATGGACTTGGGTGAGGGTTTTGGGCATTGGGTATGCCAAGCCCATATCTTCTTTAA
>NW_020643573.1:568-800 GCF_003573695.1 Papaver somniferum
AAACGTAATCAACAACAACTATGATGTATAATTTACCTTCAGAAGTAGGGAATGGACCCATGAAGTCAATCCCCCAAACATCAAAAATCTCAACAACCAGAATAGGATTCAATGGCATCATGTTTCTCCTTGAAATGCTTCCCAGCTTCTGACAACGTTCACAGGCAACACAGTAATCATGGCAGTCCTTGAACAACGATGGCCAATAGAACCCACACTGCAAGATCTTTGC
>NW_020643574.1:0-1028 GCF_003573695.1 Papaver somniferum
TTTTCTCTACGTCTGGTAGATTTTAACTCCTCTGTATATTCTTGCATCTAATAAAATCTCGGGTTAAGTGGTAAAATGCCCCAATTTGGACTACAAGGTTGTGAAAATGCCTCAGACGTTAGGCAAAAGATCAAAATGCCCCAAAATGGAATCAATATGCCCCAATCTGTTATGTTTTCCGTCTGACATGGTTAAGTGGTCAAAACAGTAAGCGTGTGGACCCGCACGTGTAAATAAATATCATTTATACCCTTCTGTCAAAATACCCCACAAGCACGTGACTACTTAACCATGTGACACATTTAGTTAGATTGCGACACGTGGCTAGACTAAAATTGGACGGCCATAGATGAAGTGGTTATATTTACTGAAATGGATGTTTTTTTCTAAAATGACCAACATGTCCTGTTAACTAGGATTGCGACACGTGGCTATTCTTTTAGTTGGACGGCTGGAGATTTGGTTGTTATATTTACAACAATGGGTTTTTTTTCTAAGAGAATGACCACCGTGTCCTACAATCTAGGATTGCAACACGTGTCGCATGAGTTCAAATCAACGGCTACAGATTTCGACCGTTTTAAATCCGACCGTTGTAGATTCCGACCGCTGTAATAACGGTCACTTTCTTGTCTCGCCTGACTTATATAAATGGGGAATTTTCACAACCTTAAATCACTATATTGGTTTTTTTTCTTCAAAATGTCTTCTAGCTCAAGTGAGAAAATGAAAATGGTAAGAGCAATTTCAAGATTTTTTCAAAGAAGAACATAGTTAAGGGGTGAGTATCTTATCCATCTTACTTTAATTTTTACTTAATTTGCAGGAATGTGAGATGTGCAACGAAAATAATCATCAATCAATTGATTGTCTTTGGATCTACAGTAGATGTAAATTAGTTCCTTGTAATAGTATTCGGAAACTTTTAAAGGTCAAAGAAGGTGCTAATTCAGAAGGTGCTGATTTAGGGAAGAAATTCTTCTCTTTCTCTAATCCTATGTGTCCATACTTCGAATGGTTTGATGATG
>NW_020643575.1:0-451 GCF_003573695.1 Papaver somniferum
GAGTTCCCATGAATTTAAGGAGTTTTCTTGAGTTCATGGAAGCAAAATATTAAAATAATAAAAATACGGGCGTGTGGGACCATGGAGGCATGGCCGGCCGGTCGTGACCACGGTCTCGTGCTGCCTTTTCCTTAATTTTATAATATTTTTAGGTATTTTTGATGATTTGAGGGAATTTTTCCTAATTTGAGAGAAATACCATAAAATCAAGGAATTTGATGAATTCAAGGAAAAATAGGATAAATAATAATAAAATAATAAAGCAAAGGGCGTGTGGGACCGGCTAGGGCATGGCCGGCCGGCTAGTGGCCCGGTCCCACAAGTTTTCATAATTTTATTTTATTTTATTATTATATGATGATTTGTGCAAAAAATACCATGAAATCAAGGAGTTTTTTCATGAAATTAGAGAAATAATAATAATAATAATAAAATAATAAGGAACCTTGTG
>NW_020643575.1:651-1000 GCF_003573695.1 Papaver somniferum
ACTAAACCAAAGCATGCACCATCAAATTGCATTAGCGAGAAATTTATACGAAACTAAATACAGGTTCTCAAATAATACCTGGCTATTCTAAGCATACCCCATCAAAGGATTTAACCCAAGCATGAAATATCAAATAAGTAGACAAATATATTTTCGATCCTAAAAATTATGCACAAAGGTTATACGAAACCGGTGAAGCAACAACTCATATTATCATTAAATCAATATATAAAATCGTGGAATTATTTATTCAATTCAAAATGGTCAATTGCTATATAATCCAATCAATCAAAAATGGCCTAATATCCATGTAGTTTCAACCATAAAAACCCAAGTTACAAAATAATTA
>NW_020643576.1:0-210 GCF_003573695.1 Papaver somniferum
TCCTCTAGAGACGAAGAACTAGTACTATAATCTTCTTGCTCGTAAGACTGATGCATGTGTGGATAGTAATTGAGCTCACCAGGGTATGACCCATATCCTTCCAAAGGATGGCGTTCCCAACCACTATTCCCAACATGGTCATAAAAAAGATGATGTCCATATTCAAATTCAGGTCGATACTCATTGTATTGGCCTCTATCATACCAGTTT
>NW_020643576.1:226-880 GCF_003573695.1 Papaver somniferum
TTCTAGCAAACAAAAAGCATGATGGCTCCACTTAGATTGTTTCTAGACCAGCTTCTATCTTTCGAAAGGGAATTCGTTGCAATTTGAGCAAACCCCTCTGGAATCAATCCGAGTCAAAGTAAGTTGAACTAAGGCGAGGGAAGCTCAGTGGAGCTTTGATACCCAAGGCCTCACCGCTATCACAAGGTGGCGCAATCACGCATTCAACTCACAGAAACCATCATGAACTTTGGAGTGTGCTTAAAGAGCAACCAATATTTTTCGAACGAGTTTCCTATTAAGCTCGTTACCCTATCGGTCTCGTTCTATTCCAAATTTTAAGCTTGGGTTCGCGTTAGGTTTCGTTTTCCTAAGGCGGGCAAGAAGGGAGCGGTGATGAAATCCGAACCCTTATCTTGTATTGGCCAGGCCTTGCCCTTTACTAGGAATTTAAAAACAGTCCAAATTCGTCCTCAATCAATGAATCACCTTAAGGAATACAGTAACTCGCTTACAGGAGATTCGCGAGTGTTTCGATGGACTTACCTCCCGTACCAGACGGGGGATGAACCGTTGAAGTCGACTCGGGCCACGACTCCTATGTCATGTACGAACCCGAGGGCCGAGACGATATAGTAATCGTCGTCCTTCCCTGCACACAGTTTATATATTTTT
>NW_020643577.1:0-363 GCF_003573695.1 Papaver somniferum
AGTGAAAAGTGTTTGTTGTATCCCAAAACCGCTCAGCAATATAATCAACCATTGAATGGTTGGTTTCGCTACATTGTATGCCCAGTAAATTTTGCCATCCCGCTTTTTCAATAATATATTTAGCTCTAGGACAGTGTTGTGAAATAGTTTGATAGTGATGAATTAACGATACCAAAGATCCACGATATTGATACTTCAATTTGTGCTCCCCTGTAAATGTGATGTCCGTAGTAGCGTGCGGTTTATCATCTTGCAGTATAGGAAACCTCCCTAACCGGGGAATATCAACCTCCTTAATTGTACCAGTAGCGATTAAGTTATAATCCTCTTCGGCTACAGATTTTTGTTTCTTGTTCGTCTTCA
>NW_020643577.1:563-721 GCF_003573695.1 Papaver somniferum
AAAAAAAAACATACCTCTTTTTTAACCCGGGTTCATCAAGTATCTTGGTTTTTTCTTTTCTTTTACTGCTCTTCACTGTGATGTTTTTGTTAAGAAGCTGTGTTGTGTTTGTGGGCGGTAGAAACAAAGAAACAAAGAGGAGGTAGAAAAGAAAAGAA
>NW_020643578.1:0-586 GCF_003573695.1 Papaver somniferum
TCTGGTACGGGAGGTAAGTTTGTCGAAACACTCGCGAATCTCCTGTCAGCGAGTTAGTGTATTCCTTCGTTTGCATATATGCTGAGGATTTGAAAACGGATGCTTTAATTTCCTAGTAAAGGGAAAGGACTGGCCATACAAGATAAGGGTTCGGATTTCATCACCATTTCCTTCTTGCCCGCCTTAGGAAAACGAAACCAAACGCAACCTAAGTCTAAAATTTGACTAGAACGAGACCTATAGGGTAACGAGATTAATAGGAAAGTCATTCAAAAAATATTGGTTACTCTTTTAAGCATGCTTCAAAGTTCATGATGGTTTCTGTGAGTTCTATATGCCGCCTTGTAAGGCCGGTGAGGCCTTGGGTATCAAAGCTCCATTGAGCTTCCCTCATCTCGATTCAACTTACTTAAACTCGGATTGATTCCAGAGGGGTTTGCTTAAATTGTAACGAATTACCTTTCGAAGGATTACAAGCTGGCCTAGAAATAATCTAAGTGGAGCCATCATGCTTTTTGTTTGCTAGAAATCTTTAGGTTTGTTTTGGTGGAGTCAGCCTTGTTTGTGTTTGCATAGAACTTCCCTT
>NW_020643578.1:597-1000 GCF_003573695.1 Papaver somniferum
TGGAGCCATCATGCTTTTTGTTTGCTAGAAATCAGTAGGTTTGCTGTGGTGGAGTCAGCCTTGTTTGTGTTTGCATAGAACTTCCCTTCCTTTTAGGATTTCTTTCTTTATCTTTTGTTTTTCTAGTGTATGCCCAAGGTTATTAAAGAGCGGGCTTGGAAAAGAAACACTCTAGGTCGTTTGATTAGCGATAAACCTAGTAGTTCTTCTTGTGAAGGCGGGGAGCTCGAAGACTCTTCTTTTGAGAGCCCTGTTTTTGGAAACTTCAGTTTTGAGAATCTGTCTCTTCGTGAGGAAAATACCCCTAGTACTTCAGTTGTGCCAGCGATGGCAACTTTGAAAGATTACATGTTCCCAATTAGGTCCACCCGAGCTTCGTGCATTAAATTTCCAGCCACTACGA
>NW_020643579.1:0-1000 GCF_003573695.1 Papaver somniferum
AACAACAACCATGGTTGAGTTCTTATGCACAAGTGGGTTTGAGAATAAAATTGTTGATGAAGCGATGATATTTTTGAATGAAATCGCCGATAAGACCCAAAAATGGGAAAATAGTAGGGAACCCCAAAAAAAAAATTCTTCTAACTAGAGGAAATGTTAATAGGGTAGAAGGATCTTATGAGTCACATGCCAAAATAGCAGCTATAGCCAAAAGGTTAGAGGCCTTAGAATTAGGTCATTCTAGTGGTAGTAGTGGAAGAAATGAGCCTTTTTGGTAAGGCCATGCTGTTGAAGAGCAAGCCAATGCTCTTTATAACAACACTAGGTTTGATAACCAACAGAAGTTTGACCTATATTCAGAAACCTATCACCCTGGCTGGAGAAACCATCCAAACCTTTCTTGGTCCAAGGGCCAGAATCAAGGTCAGTCTAGTAATGCTCAGGTTCCCCCAGGTTTTGGCTATACTAAGAATCCTTCAGCTCCGGCACAGTTTCAGANNNNGATAAATGAGACATTGAGAGAAAAAGGAAAGTTTCCTAGTCAACCACAACCCAACCCTAGGGGAGTCCATCAAATATCTTTAGCTGGTGAGAAATCATCAAACCATGTGAACTCGATAACAACCCTTAGGAGTGGTAAAACGGTAGACGATAAGGTAGCCATGCCTAGTGGACATACTGTAGTTCCACCTTCTACTTCCCAAGAGGATCCCGTAGACGAGGAAACTGAAACAGTCTCTAAGGATTCCCAAGAAATTCCTGATAGGTCTACCTTTGTGCCTAGAGCCCCATATCCACATTTGTTAGCCCCAACAAAGAAAGTCGACTTTCAACGAGATAATGGAAACATTTAAGCAGGTGAACATCAACATTCCGCTATTAGAAGCAATTAGGCAGATGCCTGCTTATGCCAAGTTCCTGAAAGATCTTTGTACACGAAAGCGTAAGCTTGATGTCCATAAGAAAGCTTTTTTAGCTGGTCAGGTAAGTTCCATTCTTC
>NW_020643580.1:0-391 GCF_003573695.1 Papaver somniferum
GAGGTATACTCGGCTCGAAATACCAAATGTATATAATCTAAGTGTATAGATAGCATACGACTTTTTGTCTCAAGAAGTAGGAGATAGAGTAGATAGACTTTTGAGTGACAGATAAGTTCAAGTCTTCACATACCTTTTTGTCGAGAAGTTCCACCGGTTCCTTGAGTAGTTCTTCTTCTTGTATGATGAATCTCCATGAAGTCCTTGAGCTCAACTACACTTTCTATCCTAGTCCGAGACTTAGCTATAGTAGACTAGAAATCAAGACTTATAGTTTTGATCACTAACATTGACAAACATGCTTGAGATAGCAACGCATGCGAGTTCGACCGAGCAATGCGCTAATAATCTCCCCCTTTGTCAATTTTAGTGACAAAACTATCAATACATA
>NW_020643580.1:420-1000 GCF_003573695.1 Papaver somniferum
AATGCTCTAACAATCTCCCCCTTTGTCAATTTTAGTGACAAAACTATCAATACATATGGAATACAAAAAAGATAAAGAAACTTTAGTATCTCCTATTCCACATGTCTAATCTTCAACATTCCTCGAAATCTTCGTCACTTCCAAGTACTCCAATGATCCCAAAGGTTGTAAGTTTAGCATCACCGTTGTTGAAGATTTGTAGCTATAACAATGAGAAAGCATCGGTCTTGATCATTGTTATACAGTTTCATAGTATTATTACACAATGTCAAAGTCCAACTGTATCACAACTTCAACAATAACACTATGGTGATATATATCACTCCCCCTTAGTCAATACTCCATCTCACATGGAAACCACTCCCCCTTACACAATGATCCGAAAACCATATGTATTTGTAGTGTGAACTACATATTAATTTTCCCGCTTTTTGTCAATAAAATTGGCAAAGGTACAAGAACGGGATCATAATGAAATTTATGTAAGAGACATTTCATGACTAAAAGATAAAAAATACATACCATCTAATTTAGATGCAATCATATATCCGAAGCTAATAGCATTCATCAAGGAGATTAA
>NW_020643581.1:0-384 GCF_003573695.1 Papaver somniferum
CAAAGCTGTTGTCTCATGGCCACTAAAAAACAAAGTCTTGCATTCATCAACTAACTCCTCAACACTTAGTTTCTTATTTTTACTATTATCATGAAGCATAATACCTAGAAGATCTTTTCCAGTAACTAAGACTACATTGTGAGGTTGCTTTGTTTTTTTGGCATTTCCTGACCTAGTTGCCTTTCCATCATGTATGGTTAGGTCCATCACGGTTACCCTATAAAAGGAACAAGTTATCTCCTGAATTTCAAGGATCTCAATGTCTTTCTCTCTAATGTCTCAAAAGGTTGTTATCCCTAGCATTCCAATTTCTATCTTTTCGGTGATAAACAGTATGTAAACTTAGCTAACCGGATACCATGTGACGCTAGAAGTTTCAAAAGT
>NW_020643581.1:395-1000 GCF_003573695.1 Papaver somniferum
CGAGGAGAAGTTGGAAAGATAGTACCTGGGTGAAGAAAATCAAAAACTAGTATACAACATACCACTTCCTCGATCGATGGTCAATCAAGGGTAAACAGGGTCCTCTAGAGGGACCTCCTCAACATCACTTGTAGGAAAGGGCTCTAAAAAGGGTTTCAACCTATGACCGTTAAACTTCGAAGAACTACTACCATCCGGTGTCTCAATTTCAATATCTCCATGAGGAAAGACAGTGCGAACAATAAAAGGACCCGTCCACCGAGAACGTAACTTCCAAGGGAAAAGGAACCCTGATTTTGGGCATACCAAAATCTTTCAAGGCATACCACATGAAGACAAAAAAATGTTGTGAAATAGCAAAATCAGACTACCCCTTAGCCCAATTTTTTTTTAATGGAAAATCTGCCCTTTACGATTAGTGTTAGTAATATTGATTAGTGATTAAATCTTTTGTTTAGTGATTAAGATAATTTTCAGAATTATAAAAGGTTGCTTAGATGATTTTTTTGATCATGGTTCGGCGAAACATGTTGAGGTTCGGCTCACATCTATGAGCCGAATCTACCAATTGATGAACGGTTCGGCTCACATCTATGAGCCGAACA
>NW_020643582.1:0-224 GCF_003573695.1 Papaver somniferum
ACTTCAAATGTGGTATAACAACATACAAACTATGAACCAAGAAGCTCTGAGAGGGTTCTGACTTCAAACTTAGCATGATACATCATCAAAATCGATAAGTATAAAGCTCAATGTCGATTCGAGCTTCAAACTTGGTATAATGGCATACAATCTATGAACCAAGAAGCTTTGAGAGGGTTCTGACTTCAAACTTAGCATGATACATCATCGAAATTGATGAATAT
>NW_020643582.1:424-732 GCF_003573695.1 Papaver somniferum
GTATAATGGCATACAATCTATGAACCAAGAAGCTTTGAGAGGGTTCTGACTTCAAACTTAGCATGATACATCATCGAAATTGATGAATATGAAGCTTAGTGTCGATTCAAACTTCAAATGTTGTATAACAACATACAAACTATGAACCAAGAAACTCTGAGAGGGTCCTGACTTCAAACTTAGCATGATACATCATCAAAATCGATAAGTATGAAGCTCAATGTCGATTCGAGCTTCAAACTTGGTATAATGGCATACAATCTATGAACCAAGAAGCTTTGAGAGGGTTATGACTTCAAACTTAGCAT
>NW_020643582.1:848-1000 GCF_003573695.1 Papaver somniferum
TCTAAGTCATAAACTTGGTAAGAACTAAGAAACCATCCATTTACAGGTAAGATTCCTTCGAAATATTCTACGAAACCTTAAACAAACCTTATTTCTGCATATTATATGCATACCAGGCTCCAAGATCCAAACCTGGCCGCGAGTTGACTACT
>NW_020643583.1:0-312 GCF_003573695.1 Papaver somniferum
GACTGTTACCCGTCACCTTCTCTTTTTTTACTTGCGAAGTATTCGCTACTGTATTTATTATCTTGGGTAATAAGCTTGCATTCGCTGTTTGTGAGTTGGTGTTTGCAACTGGATGATTCCATTTCATTTTGCATTTCCTCTAGAGCAATGTATTCTTCTTGAAGTTCTTGCAATTCAGTCATTGTGATCGTATTCTTGACTCTGAAAATTTGGACATACAATAGGTTTGTTGCAAACATAGCATTGATAAATGATAATATAAGATATCTCTCATCTACACGGCCAGCCATTTCGCTACACATAGTTCTCCAT
>NW_020643583.1:357-663 GCF_003573695.1 Papaver somniferum
AAAATTTGGACATACAATAGGTTTGTTGCAAACATAGCATTGATAAATGATAATATAAGATATATCTCATCTACACGTCCAACCATTTCGCTACACATAGTTCTCCATATTTTGGTCAGGTGTTTCAACTTTCGCCAATCCTCTGTTTTAATCCAAACACATCTTCTATACCAGGTCGCGAAGAATTATTACTTATATATGCCCCTAAGAATGTAGTCTGCAAATGATTGAAGGATGTTATCGTGTTCTTTGGTAGACCTTCAAACCATTTTAACGCCTCTCCTGTTAAGCTGGATGCGAAATATT
>NW_020643583.1:674-1000 GCF_003573695.1 Papaver somniferum
AGTCTGCAAATGATTGAAGGATGTTATCGTGTTCTTTGGTAGACCTTCAAACCATTTTAACGCCTCCTCTGTTAAGCTGGATGCGAAATATTTGCACAATACGAGATCATGATTTTCCCATTGTAACATGCACCTGACATAGGATTTAATGTGTTGAATTTCACAAGTTGTTCCATCAAAAATGCTGGTTAATGCGGGCAAATTGCATTTCGGTGGTATTCCTCCTAATTGTACTTCCCTTGTAAATGGAGTTTTCGCAGCTTCTTCTATTGCTTCATCCAATTGTCTTCTTCCTACTTCTCCTCTATTATTTATCATTCCTCTCA
>NW_020643584.1:0-246 GCF_003573695.1 Papaver somniferum
GTTATGTTAGAAGAACATGTCTATACTGAAAATGTTATGGAACCTTTGGGTTCAAATACATTAGGATTCTCTGCCCCGACCTTAATGCATGATATTTCTTCTAGTATTCCATGTGATGTTTTCCCTGATGTGCCGATACACGAGAATAAATCTGTTGATGATGTTGATGATTCTGATTGTGATCTTGCCAATTTGATTGATGATTGTGAGCATGATGTGACATGTGTAGATGACTTAGGAGATTTT
>NW_020643584.1:263-516 GCF_003573695.1 Papaver somniferum
TGATGATTGTGAGCATGATGTGACATGTGTAGATGAGTTAGGAGATTTTGATTTGATTGATAATGATATGCCTATTCTTCTACCTAAGTCACAATCTGATGGCCTTCCACCCAACCTAGATTTGGTCTGTACCAATATTGTAAAACCAATTTTTCTGAAAATGCCTAATCTAGGTCTGGAACTGTGTGCTTTCCAAGTCCTCTTGGACTATTTTGCATCTAAGTATAATATCTTTGAGGAGCCACAGTTGGAA
>NW_020643584.1:611-1000 GCF_003573695.1 Papaver somniferum
TGCATGATGAACCCCCGAAACTGCGCGATTTTGTTTTCAAAATTATATCTTCTGTAAAATCCAGGTTTGGGGGTAGCTCATTTTGTTTCACAGCTTCACTTGCATGCCTACCATATTATTATTGTGTGAAGCTGTTGAAACCTTTACACGTTGTCTTTTGGGTTGATCCTCAACTCTTTAGATTGTTAGTGTATGGTGAATTTTTTTTTTTTTTTGTATATAATCCAGTAGATAAAATTTTAAAAAATCATTTTGTTCCTTTTGTATATATTTTTCTAATCCAATATGATCTCGGCTGAAATATGTTGGATTTTTGCCTTGAATAACGGAGTTCTAATATAGCTTTCGCCGTACAATCGGGTATTCTCTCTCCTTTTACTCTACTCAGC
>NW_020643585.1:0-746 GCF_003573695.1 Papaver somniferum
AGGTTCTTCTCAAAAATATCCTTCGAAAGAACACCAACCTGACCCTCAAGAGTGGAAAAGGAAATTTGAAACCGTTGAAGATGATGTCTAACCCTCACCGATTCCAAGAAGGCCTCATCAGAGATACCAGAGGAATGGTCGGAGCTCAGATGTCTCATCGGATATTTCCCGGTATTGCTGAAAGGTTAAACAAAATAAGGAAGTTAGAACGACGGTAATCAAAACAAAGAAGAACCAAAATAAACATGCACCAGTAGAAAAAATGGCGACGGTAACAGTAAAACTTCACAGTCGAAGACAAATGGGGAAATCATCAAAACAGTCATGACGATCACAGAACACAAAAAAGAGAGTGGAGTAATGACGAGAACTATTGATGCTAACAAGCATAATGATCACAGAATCCAAAAATAACGATGTAAACCATCGGAGAAAACAAAAGAAAGAGCAAAGAAAGGGGACCAGACCGTCTTGAGGAGTGAGTTGGGGAGTTTCTCCCAGACATTATAAGTTTATTTATAGGAGACGGGAAGTTAAGAAGAAACAGTAAGAGACAAAGGAGGGAAAGAATGAAAAAGTTATGAACTCTGAAAAGAGATAATAAAAACGACATTCTCTCCTCCCAAAAGATTTTATAAGAAACCGAAGGACCCCTAACCGGCGCCTCAAGTCCAATAAGTAAAATTGCACTAAAAGTGCAGACGTTGCGAAAATCGCGGACGTGGTGAAAAAGACGGGACAGTTAC
>NW_020643586.1:0-319 GCF_003573695.1 Papaver somniferum
CGACCCGTACTTGCACGAGCTACAACCGACGACCGTGCACTTGCGGTATTACTGTAGGCCCGCGTTTTTATTACGCTTAATTATACACATCTCCGGGCCCACCAAGTTTTTGGCGCCGTTGCCGGGGACTTGGGTCTGTGTTTTTTATTAGCTATTTTTGCATTTCACTGCATAGCATTTGCATCTGCATCTGCTTCACTTCATTTGCTGTTGGACCTGCTGTTCTGAACCTGTTTTTCCTCTGCTGGGACGCCACCAAGGAAAAGAACCAAAGCCCAACTGGGTTTTTGCAACAATATCAGAGCAGCTGGGCTGTGCT
>NW_020643586.1:519-796 GCF_003573695.1 Papaver somniferum
TGATGAGTGCTAAATAGTGCATATTTATATATATTTTTGTTGGCATTTAACTCATCTTTTGTGCACTAATTCTACATTTTATCCCATATTCTGTATTTTCAGTGTTTTCAAGAATAAATATTTTCTTACTTAATTTTATATTTTTAGGTAATAAATTAAGTCTGGATGAATTGCGGAGCAAAAAGAGCAGAAAAGTAGTAAAAAGCCGGGAGGAATTACGCGAGGAAGCCGCGAAGAATGTTGTGCACAAGGCCAAGAGGGTAGAAATGGGCTCAAG
>NW_020643587.1:0-559 GCF_003573695.1 Papaver somniferum
CCCCTTGTGACCATGGATTGATCATTTTGTATAATAGAAGGAGAAGAAGGAGTAGGTGAATTTTCAGTTATTGATGCAGAGATATTAGTGTTTGTTAGGGCTGAACATGGTGTCGGTTAACCGTTGAAAACCGACCGAACCAGACCAATAAGCAAGAAACCGAACCAAACCATTTAGATTTGGATTGGTTTGGTAAAAAATGTTGAAAAACCGACGTTGCTGGTTTGGTTTTGGTTTGACCTGAAAACCGAACCAAAAACCATTGGGGAACCAATTAATTTTTAAACTTAATTTCTACCGTCGATTTAAAAGTATTAGATTCTACCCATTAATTTAGAGGATAAATAGAAACCCTAAATCTAATATTTCATTATGATACTCTCCCTCTTTCTCTTTCTCCTTCTCTCAGCCGCCTCCCTTCTCCACCCCCAACTACAGCTGCTGCTACTCGACTTTTTTCTTCCCGTCTTCCTTCTTTTTTATTTGTCAATATCTAAATTAAGATATATTATATATCTTCATTTGATCTCTAGAATTAGAGTAAGCTTTAACTATTCTT
>NW_020643587.1:570-1000 GCF_003573695.1 Papaver somniferum
AATTATTGGTTAACCAAAAACCACTGGGACAAACCGAAACCAACTGGAACCATTTGGAAACCGAACCAATGGTTAATGGATTGGTTTGGTTTAGATTTTTAGAAACCAATAATATTGGTTTCGGTTTTGGTTTGGCTAGAAACCGAACCAAAACCGACCATGAACAGCCCTAGTGTTTGTGGATGGATCAATTGTGGAAGTTGACACATTTGTAGGAGGATCAACACTAATAGTTGATACAGTGGTAGATGGATCAACAGAAGTAGTTGATACGGGAGCTGAGTGATTGCCTGAAGTAGACTGGGCTACAGAAGTAAGTGAAGAAGAACATACAGCGGTAAAGGGGTCAACATAAGTAGTTGATACAGGAGCAAAGTGATTGCCTGAAGTAGAATGAGATACAGAAGTAAGTGAAGAAACACCCAAATTT
>NW_020643588.1:0-623 GCF_003573695.1 Papaver somniferum
GTATTTGGGTACCCAGGTGTGCTCCAAACTTAGATAATGTTGGTTGAATTGCTCCAAACTTTCAAAAAAAATGAGATTTTTTATGTAGATTTGGGTCAGTTTCGGTTACCATATGTCAAGAACATGTAACCGAACACACCTGAAAGTGTAGTTCGGTTAATTCCAAACACGCAGGTTACCGAACTCGCTCGTTAATGGAGGTTTTGGTCGTACAGTGTAATGTTCGGTTACCTAGGATAAAATGGTAGGTAACCGAACTTTGAACTTAACAGTTTATTTGTGTACATCTTGTGTGTTCGGTTAGTTCGCAAACTTCAACGCAACCAAGTTCCCAACCGAACTGCAGGTTAAAAGTAACCTAGTGTTAGAAGTTCGGTTGGTTCGCAAACTTCAACATATTTTGCGAATCAACCGAACTGGGCTTATATATGCATATATGCAATTAGGCAAACGTTCGGTTAATAATACATTTATTTCTTGGCGAATTAGGTAGAGTTCGGTTACGAAGTTTCAAAGGTAGAGTTCGGTTACAAAGAAAACTTAACATTTTTGCGAACAAACCGAACTTGTGGACTTCTCATTATTTTCGTAAACTAAAGTTCGGTGATATCCTTATTTTGCGA
>NW_020643588.1:634-1000 GCF_003573695.1 Papaver somniferum
GGACTTCTCATTATTTTCGTAAACTAAAGTTCGGTGATATCCTTATTTTGCGAAGGAATCGAACTTATGGACTTCTATTGTTCTAATACAAGGAGTTCGGTTAAAAGTATTTTTTGCGAACCAACCGAACTCTATTGGCTAAGTTCGGTTACTTTGTAGTTTTAATATTTTTTGCGAAAAAACCAAACTCTATTGGCTAAGTTCGATTATTTTGGAACTCAAGATAGTGGCCACAACAACACAGTTCGGTTAGCTGGATTTGTTTTTTTCGGTTCAAAGGGTGGAGTTCGGTTACTTTGTAGTTTTAAATTTTTTTGCGAAACAACCGAACAGAGAGTTCAGTGACTTAGTTTTAAATCCAATAAA
>NW_020643589.1:0-243 GCF_003573695.1 Papaver somniferum
AAATTAGGGTTTTCTATAAAAATCCCAAAAATTGAGAAATTAGGGTTTCGTAAAATCTTACTTTGATGGCGCAATTTCTTCAATCAATCGCTGACCCATCCTTCCTCTGACTTCACTGCTCCTTCCCATGCCTTTTCTAGCTTCGATTGATAACATGCAATCATTCTCATCAATTCCACACGTCACTGAAATCGTGTGATGTTGATGAAGTTGATTGAAAGTTACCATGTGCGGTAGGTGGTG
>NW_020643589.1:443-695 GCF_003573695.1 Papaver somniferum
CAGAATATGGGATAAAATGTAGAATTAATGCGCAAAAGATGAGTTAAATGCCAACAAAAAGGGATAGATATATACATTATTTGGCACTCATCACTTAGCTCATGCTCAACATGTTACAAACACAAGCATTCATCATGCAAAATAATTCAAACATAACATACACACAACAATCAACTGTTAACTGCATAAGAAGACTGAAATTGGAATTGCATAATATTTTGGTTTAATTCTCTACTGGCTAGTCCAGAGATC
>NW_020643589.1:895-1000 GCF_003573695.1 Papaver somniferum
CTTGCTCTGATACCATGTTAAGGATCGAGCAAGAGAGAGGAGAGCATAAACGCGGAAGCGTAAAATACTACATTGATAATAATTTTGGTGTATCAACTTTCATGG
>NW_020643590.1:0-495 GCF_003573695.1 Papaver somniferum
AGTCCAAAACCAGGAGCCTAAAGTATGCATACTTGTATGTATACAAAAAGGTTGTAGGAGACGGGGTAAGTATGTGTATGGGTAAGCATACTGGCAGAAGTTCACTTCCGTGAATTTCTGATGAGTTTGAAACCCAAAACCAAACTCATCTGGTTACCTAAAGTAAGCGTACCCGTACGCATACTGGCGGGAAGTTCACGTCCGTGAATTTCTGCTGAGCTTGAAAACTAAAAAAAACTCAAATTCGGTTACTTAAGTACACATACCCGTAGGCATACTTAAGTAGGTTACTTTCTAAAATTGGTTGTACATGAACCTAAAACATTTATCAATAAGGAATGCAATCTTTACAAACCGTGACTATAATGTTTATGTACTGATTCGAGTGAATCAAACCGATTTTGCTTCAATTGTGTTCTTGTACAAATCCATGAGAATATAGCAATTGAAAAACTCTTTAACTAGTTTCATTTGAGTCATTTAAACTAGTTATGG
>NW_020643590.1:506-1000 GCF_003573695.1 Papaver somniferum
CAATTGAACAACTCTTTAACTAGTTTCATTTGAGTCATTTAAACTAGTTATGGTTAAGATGAATAAGGTTGATATGAGAGTAATCATATGGCTAACCTCGGTTAACTATTTGTGAACCAACATGGTGTACACGTATGGGTACGGTTACATAAACCTAAATGAGGGTACATTTCATTTGTGTTTAACAAGCTAAGTTCGATCTAATGGTTGAAAGATATTAGCTTGGTTGAATCAGGTTTTTCATCTAACGGTGATTATTGAATGCTTTGTTACCAAGGTAACCTGGATTGCAAACCCTGATTTGAAAACTATAGAAAGGAGAACTCTAGCAACTGGGAAACCTAATCCCCAAACCTCTTGTGTGTTACTAGTTGCATAACTAGAGTCGATTCTCCTTTAAACTTAGGTTTATTTTCGAGACCCTGTAGGTTAACGACTTGGAGACTTTATTGGGATTGTGAAGCCAGACCCAACTATTCTCTTTGTAGTTGCGT
>NW_020643591.1:0-447 GCF_003573695.1 Papaver somniferum
TGTGGTAATTGAATAACATAGACACCCGAAATTTTGTTAACGAGGAAACCGCAAATGCAGAAAAACCCCGGGACCTAGTCCAGATTGAATACACACTGTATTAAGCCGCTACAGACATTATCCTACTCCAAGCTAACTTCGGAATGGACTATAGTTGAACCCCAATCAGTCTCCCACTGATCCAAGGTACAGTTGTACTCCCTACGCCTCTGATCCCAGCAAGATACTGCGCACTTGATTCCCTTAGCTGATCTCACCCACAACTAAGAGTTGCTACGACCCAAAATCACAGGCTTTAATAATAAACAAATTTGTCTCATACTAACAAGTCTATCAAAGGATCAATCTGTCCCCCACAGAAAAACCCTAAAGTTTTTGTTCCGTCTTTTGATAATAATCAAGGTGAACAGGAACCAATTGATAATCCGGTCTTATATTCCCGAAGAA
>NW_020643591.1:459-1000 GCF_003573695.1 Papaver somniferum
AAAGTTTTTGTTCCGTCTTTTGATAATAATCAAGGTGAACAGGAACCAATTGATAATCCGGTCTTATATTCCCGAAGAACAGCCTAGATTAATCAATCACCTCACAACAATCTTAATCGTATGGTAGCGAAACAAGATGTCGTGGAATCACAAACAATGAGCCGAAGATGTTTGTGATTACTTTTATATCTTTCCTATCGGAGAAATCAAACAATCTCTATCCAATCAATATGATTGTATTATTACGATAGAAGATGCAAGATCAGATCACACAACTACGATAAAAGTAGTATCGGTATGGATTCACAATCCCAATGAAGTCTTCAAGTCGTTAACCTGGTTTTAGAAGAAGAAAACCAAAGGTTAAAGGAGAACCGACTCTAGCACGCAAACTAGTAGCACACGTAAGGTGTGGGGATTAGTTTTGCAGAGTTGCTAGATGTCCCCTTATATAGTCTTTCAAATCAGGGTTTTGCCTTAGTTACAAAGCAATCAATATCCACCGTTAGATGAAAACCTGATTTAGATTCAAGCTAATATT
>NW_020643592.1:0-404 GCF_003573695.1 Papaver somniferum
CTGCCCTTGGCTTAGGCCTTGGTTCCATTGTTCTTGTTTAGTTTCATTGTTCTGTCACTGTTACCTTTGCTTCACTGCTTTTACTACTTGCTACCGCCTTGTTTTCTTCCCCTTGGCTTGCTGCCTTTTCCTTGCTGCTGCTGCTGCTGCTTTCTTTCCCCTTCTGTGCAGTACTGCTGCTGCTGCAACCTGGTGTCCACTGCTGCTGCTGCAACTGAGCTTGGCTCACAGCATAAGCCCAGTCCAGGTTAAAAGGCCAAGAGCCCATTGATTGTTCAAGGACCATAAGCCCAGTTAACTGCTTGGCCAAAGGCCCAATTCACTCTTGGAGCAGAGGCCCAGCCAATTAAACCACAAGCCTAGATCATTTCAGCACCTAGCCAACTGAGTCCAAGGCTCAGTTC
>NW_020643592.1:415-604 GCF_003573695.1 Papaver somniferum
CAAACCACAAGCCTAGATCATTTCAGCACCTAGCCAACTGAGTCCAAGGCTCAGTTCACTTCAAAGGCACAAGGCCCAAAGCACTTCATTATCACACAAGCCCATAGTCCAAAACAGAAGCTTAATCAAAGCCCATTGGTACTCATAATCCATTGGTACCAAAGCCCATAGCCCATTGTTATCACCTTA
>NW_020643593.1:0-442 GCF_003573695.1 Papaver somniferum
AACTTTGTAGCCACGGATTGCATAAAGCATTCCTTAATAATTTAAGTTTCATGTTCAGAGCACGTCTTTAGATCATAACCACTTACGCTCACAAACAAGTTCGCGGACTTAAGGCAACGGGCAGAGTTTTCCAAACTCAGCAGAAAATCTCGGTAAAGAGACTTCCGGCAGTTCACGGACTGAGTTCGCAGACTAAACACGCAAACGAGTTTTTGGAAAATCCCAGCAGAAATTCTCGACAAGAGAACTTCCGTCAGTTCGTGGACTGAGTTCGCAAACTGAGTTCGCGGACTTGGCAAAACCAATTCCTCCGGTTTCTCTCAATCAACAAAGTTTGAAAACTTCGGATTAAGGAATACATGGTTATGTAATCTAAACTCTCATTCCAATCATTGAGACATTCTCAGAGGACGTTATATAGCCGTTATTCACAGACCGTTTC
>NW_020643593.1:456-1000 GCF_003573695.1 Papaver somniferum
ATTAAGGAATACATGGTTATGTAATCTAAACTCTCATTCCAATCATTGAGACATTCTCAGAGGACGTTATATAGTAGTTATTCACAGACCATTTCACGTCAGAGCAATTCTCAAAGTAATTGAAACTTTTCATGACTTTCGTCACTAGGTGAAGATAAACTTGATCAAAGCGAAACGCTTTACCAACACACGATTTCGAGAAAAAGATAAGTAGTGAATACTCAGCTCGAAATGTCAAATGTGTATGATCCAGTCTATATAGCATACGACTTTTTGTCTCATAAGAAGTAGGAGATAGAATAGATAGACTTTTGAGTGATAGATAAGTTCAAGTCTCCACATACCTTTTTGTTGATGAAGTTCCACGGTTCCTTGAGTAGATCTTCGTCGTTGTATGATGAATCGCCATGAAGTCCTTGAGCTCAACTACACTTTTCTATCCTAGTCCGAGACTTAGCTATAATAGACTAGAAATCAAGACTCATAATTTTGAACACTAACATTGACAAACATGCTTGATATAGCAACGCATGCGAGGTCGACC
>NW_020643594.1:0-459 GCF_003573695.1 Papaver somniferum
AATACAACCACTCCATTTCCTTGAGCCATCCCTTTACTGCACTCTCTGTGGCTAAGGAGTTCATGCATCATGTCTTCAAGCTTCATGGACTTCCCAGCTCAATTGTGTCAGCTTTTGGCAACATCTCTTTAAATCTTTAGGCACTCATTTAACCCTCAGCACTTCTTATCACCCACAAACTGATGGGCAAACTGAGAGAACAAATGCTTGCCTTGAGCAATATCTGAGATGCATGACTGGTACCACTCCTAAATTGTGGCTTAACTGTCTAGCCTTGGCTGAATGGTGGTTCAACACCAACTACCACACTAGCCTCAAGATGACTCCATTTTAAGCCTTATATGGCTACACTCCACCACACTTGGCATTTCCAGTGCAAGCTACCACTTCAGTTGCTGCTGTCCAGGACTATCTGCTTGAGAGAGATCACATGCTCCAATTACTCAAGGAAGACCTTTC
>NW_020643594.1:470-1000 GCF_003573695.1 Papaver somniferum
TCAGTTGCTGCTGTCCAGGACTATCTGCTTGAGAGAGATCACATGCTCCAATTACTCAAGGAAGACCTTTTTAAAGCTCAGTACAAAATGAAACACTTTGCAGATATCCACAGGACTGATAGATCTTTTACTGAGGGAGATTTAGTGTTCTTAAAATTGCAGCCTTACAGACAGTCTTCTGTTGCTTTGAGATCTAATATGAAGTTGTCTGCTAAATACTTTGGACCCTTTGAAGTGTTGCAGAGGATTGGAAAGGTAGCTTACAAGCTCAAACTTCCAGTGGGTTCAAGAATTCATCCAGTTTTCCATGTGTCTCAGCTAAAGAAAAAGATAGGCCAGCATATTACCATTGCTCCCTCACTGCCACTGGTGGACACTACTGATTCTTTCATAGTCACTCCAATTGCAGTTCTGGACTCCAGATACATCCTCAGAAGAGACACCACCATTCCACAGGTCATTATACATTGGGCTGGAGCTCCTGTGGAGGATGCCACATGGGAAGATGTCAGTCACATACATGCTCAGTT
>NW_020643595.1:0-289 GCF_003573695.1 Papaver somniferum
CGTGTTATCTTCCCAGTATCGTACTGCCAAAGACTTGTTCTTTGACCCTGATTGTCTCCGCTCTAGTCAGAGCTTTGGTGAGATCCGTAGGGGTAGCATCCAAGAGATGGAGGATTTCATGGATACCTACGCCAACTTCCTCCCTCGTCTTTCAGCGTTCTCAGTAAGTGATTCTTACCTTATCGTTTTTCTTCTTAATTTGATCCTTCGTCCGTCCTTATACTCCTTTGTTTGCAGATTTCTAAGCAGATCGATATTGGTTATACCTTATTCAAGGTTTATAGGGCTA
>NW_020643595.1:300-1000 GCF_003573695.1 Papaver somniferum
ATTTGCAAGCAGATCGATATTGGTTATACCTTATTCAAGGTTTATAGGGCTAAGTGCACTCATTTGAGTGCCCTGTTGGAACGTGCTCGTCAAGAGTATGCTCTTGCTGTTGATCAGCAGCCTTAGTCGGGTGATTCTACTTCTGCTGCTAAGATATCTTCGTTAGAGGATGATCTGAGGAAAACTTAAAGGTCTCCGGAAGCTTGTTTATTGGCTACTGAGAGAGCTAATAATGCTGCTAAGGTTGCCGAGGATGGTCGCAAAGCTGCTGATACTGCCTTAGATGCTGAGTCCTCTAAAGCCATAGGTTCGTTTCTTCTTCTCCTTAGCTTTTTTATTTACTTTCTGGTTGCATAGTCCTAAGACAACCTTCGTCTGCCAGCCGGCAGCTCTAGTGAACTTAGATGTCTCCAAGATCAAGTGTCCAAGTTAACCTCGACGTTTGGTATTATCAAAAGAAGTCTGATAGGCTGATGAACGTAACTGTTCATAATGAGGCCCAACTTTCCCTTGAGTCCTCCCATAATGCAGACTTAGTGAAGCAGATGGCTTCGCTTCGTAAGGAGTGTGATGAAGCTCTTAGCTGGAAGGAGAGTCTTATTTTAAAGCAAAACGAAGATATTACCTTAGTTGAGAAACGTCTCTCAGCTCAAGAAATTATTCGTAAGAAATATCACGCCGATTTTGAAGATGCTTGTGC
>NW_020643596.1:0-422 GCF_003573695.1 Papaver somniferum
TTTTAAAAAAAAAAAAAAAAAATATATATATATATATATATATATTTAAATTTTCTACTTTGCTCCCAATTGTAAAACCAAATTTTTACTTGCTCCCATTTTAAACCAAATTTTTTATTTTTACTCCCGTTTTAAACCAAATTTTCAAATATCTCCCACCAAAACCAAAATTTTCCCATAAACCAAATTTTTAAAATTTTCCCATTTAAAAACCAAATTTTGGGCTTTGTAACATAGTTACTTAGCTCTTGAGCCAATCATGTCTGGATTTTGGTCTGCTCCTGGAGATGGAAATAAAACTCTTAGAGAACTTGCTTATGGACAAACTTCACGTTATGAACCTCCCATAGACCATGATGTCAATAGTCATAGGAATTATTATGGACATTTTCAAAGTCCTGAGCCGCAATACATGAACCCTA
>NW_020643597.1:0-633 GCF_003573695.1 Papaver somniferum
TTTTTTTTTTGATAAGTCAAAAAATTATATTGCAAGAAATGATATTTACAAGATAGTTTAGGAGAAAAGAGGTCATAGAAACCCCAAAAACTCACACAAACTATTTAAAACGATAATAAATTACATTTGGAAACTCAATTGAACTTAAGAAATCTGGTCTTCCCTCAAAGTGAATACCTACTCCTTCTTCTAACAAACAACCACGCTTAGCCATTCCATCCGCAGCAAAATTTGCTTCACGAAAAGTGTGTTCAAACCGAATAGCACCATATAAACCCTTAGCATTCAGCCATCTTTGTGTAGCAAACCATGGAATATTATCCTCCTCCAAAGCCTTCAGCACCGAAGAAGAGTCTGATCTAATCAACAAACGATCATAACCCCATTGAATTGCCCATTCAAGACCAACAATAATACCATATAACTCAGCCATATAGTTAGTCGCAATTCCTAAGCCAATACACATTTCCCCTACCACTTCCGAACTCGCATTTCTAGCCACAACACCAGCCCCTGCCACTCCCGGGTTTCCTTTTGAGGCACCATCAGTACACAACAGCAATTCATTGTTATTAGGAGGCGTCCAATAACACTCCTTTGGATCTGAAATTTTCACTTTCCTATGCTTAACAC
>NW_020643598.1:0-446 GCF_003573695.1 Papaver somniferum
ATTTTGTTAACGAGGAAACCCCAAATGCAGAAAAACCCCGGGACCTAGTCCATATTGAACACACACTGTATTAAGCCGCTACAGACACTAGCCTACTCCAAATTAACTTCGGTCTGGACTGTAGTTGAACCCCAATCAATCTCACACTGATCCAAGGTACAGTTGCGCTCCTTACGTCTCTGATCCCAGCAGGATACTACGCACTTGATTCCCTTAGCTGATCTCACCCACAACTAAGAGTTGCTACGACCCAAAGTCGAAGACTTTAATAAATAAATCTGTATCACACAGAAAAGTCTATGTTAATAGATAAACCTGTCTCCCACGAATATACCTACGAGTTTTGTTCCGTCTTTTGATAAATCAAGGTGAACAGGAACCAATTGATAAACCGGACTTATATTCCCGAAGAACAGCCTAGTATTATCAATCACCTCACAATAATC
>NW_020643598.1:546-1000 GCF_003573695.1 Papaver somniferum
ACTAATCCTAATCGACGCAGCGAAAAAAGATATTGTGGATTCACAAACGATGAGACGAAGTGTTTGTGATTTCTTTTATATCTTGCCTATCGGAGATATCAGTCTCAAGACAATTATTACAATTGTACTCGTACGATAGAAACAACAAGATCAGATCACACAACTACGAGAAAGTAATATCGGTCTGGCTTCACAATCCCAATGAAGTCTTTAAGTCGTTAACCTGGTTTAGAAGAAGAAACCAAAGGTTAAAGGAGAATCGACTCTAGCTTAGCACAACTAGTATCACACAGAAGGTGTGGGGATTAGGTTTCCCAGTTGCTAGAGTTCTCCCTTATATAGTCTTTCAAATCAGGGTTTGCAATCAATGTTAGCTTGGTAACAAAGCATTCAATATTCACCGTTAGATCAAAACATGATTTAGATTCATGCTAATATCTTTCAACCGTTAGAT
>NW_020643599.1:0-457 GCF_003573695.1 Papaver somniferum
GAACTCCCAATCAGGGGTCCAACCAATCACACCGACTGATGGCCGAGCTTGAGGAACTGAAGAAGATCCAGCAGGTTTACGCAGATGCTGTAGCCCTGTTGGCCAGAGAAAATCAAGATTTAAAGGAGCGGATTGCTCTAAGCACGAAGACCAGCCAACAACTTGATGAAGCAAACTCCAAAGCACCAGAGCCAAACCGAGACTGTAGAGTCGTCATATCATCTAATGAAGACGCGACAAGGGGAAGTAGCGTATCCGACCCGGATTATGACGATGGAGAGTCAGACGGTAACGAGCAGAAGAATTTAGGGCACCACCGCGCAATGGAAGAACTACGAGATGAGATGATGGCCGAGATCAGGCAATTAAAAAATAAACAAGGCGGGGGGAGGTTAGAAGAGGTCATGAGAGAAGCTAACTCCACGCCCTTAACTCATCGCTTGGCCAACACCCCTAT
>NW_020643599.1:523-1000 GCF_003573695.1 Papaver somniferum
CCAAAACCCCTATCCCACTAAAATTCCCTGTCCCAACGTTCGAATGCTATGATGGATCCAGCGACCCTGCTGCACATATCCGGTACTACAACCGTGTCTTAGCTAGATGGGGTCAGAACGACGCCGTACTCTGCAGATACTTCCCGTCAAGCCTGAAGGGATCGGCGTTATCATGGTTTGATAATCTTCCACCAAACTCCATCCACTCATACGACCAACTCGCAGAGAAATTCTTAAGAACATACATGTACAACAAGACTGTAAACACCGGAATGGATAAGCTCTTTTCACTAGCGATTGGCTACAAGGAAACCACGAGGGAGTACACTAACAGATGGCACAAGATCTGCCAAGCCATAGGGAGCGTGGACCCAGTGGTAAGCATCAATTGCTACAAATGGGGCTTAGACCGAATGAGTCCCCTATTTGTTGAAATTCATGGGAGCGTGCCTAAGACAAAAGGAGATCTTCGAATAA
>NW_020643600.1:0-281 GCF_003573695.1 Papaver somniferum
AGTTTGCAGTAGGCTAGTGTCTGTAGCATCTTAATACAGTGTGTATTCAATCTGGACTAGGTCCCGGGGTTTTTCTGCATTTGCGGTTTCCTCGTTAACAAAATTTCTGGTGTCTGTGTTATTTCTTTTCCACATTATATTTTATATACTTGAAATAATACAGGTTGTGCGTTAAGATCATCAACTTCTCTAATCCAACTTTTGGTTGTTGATTGTAGTTGATTCATCCTTGGATATTGGTCTTTGGTACCGTCCAAGTTATCTCTCTTTGATAAAGACTC
>NW_020643600.1:481-645 GCF_003573695.1 Papaver somniferum
GTCCGCGAACTGACGGAAGTTCTCGACCGACAATTTCTGTTGAGTTTGGAAAACTCAACCGATTAACTTAAGTCCGCGAACTTGTTTGTGAACTTAAGAGGTTATGATCTAAAGATGTGCTTTGAACATGAAACATTAAATTACTAAGGAATTCTTTATGCAAA
>NW_020643600.1:845-1000 GCF_003573695.1 Papaver somniferum
CTCGCTAGAGTCGATTCTCCTTTAACCTTTGGTTTTCTTCTCTAAAACCAGGTTAACGACTTAAAGACTTCATTGGCATTGTGAAGCCAGACCGATACTACTTTTATCGTAGTTGTGTGATTTGATCTTGCATCTTCTATCATACGAGTACAATC
>NW_020643601.1:0-497 GCF_003573695.1 Papaver somniferum
AGAAGTGTTTTAATTTACGCAGGTCAAAATGAAAGAAACACAAATATACAGAAAGAAGAAATAAATGTACAAGTATTACAAAGAATCAAAGAAAGAAGTAAAGATTATTTCTTGGTTAATCCTTCATTATCTTTATCAGACTTGTTTCCTTCTTCATCTGCGTTAAAATCTTCATCACCATCAGAACATCCATCACTATCAGATTCTTCATCGTCAGCTTCGCTATCAGAGATAATCAAACTGGGAGTATTCTGTGGGATTTCTTCTAAAAGACAAGGATAATCAGAATGTGGGATATTATGATCATCACAAACCATTTGGATGGTTTGATTGCGAAAATGCATAGCGTCATTCTTAAATTTCGCAACAGTGATCTTGATTTGGTTCTTTAATCTAGAATACTTGTCGTTGCGAGAAGAAAGATTCTTTGCGAGTTCCTCCTTTTCAGCTTCAAGTTCTTCAATCTTTTCACGATATTTATTCTCAGAATCTGCGAA
>NW_020643601.1:508-1000 GCF_003573695.1 Papaver somniferum
AAGAAAGATTCTTTGCGAGTTCCTCCTTTTCAGCTTCAAGTTCTTCAATCTTTTCACGATATTTATTTTCAGAATCTGCGAACAAAAGACAATTAATTATTAACTTGATGAAAATTAATAAGGAGCAAAAGATTAGTAAAGAAGAGCAATTAGCAACCTTCTCTGTCAGAAATCATATCTCTAATCAAGGCTGTATGTTCAACTTGGAGACTAACATTTACGCCTAAATCTTTTCTAGCATCATCTAAAATTTTCGCAGCCCAGACAAATTCATCCTCACTACTTATGAGAAGACGAGAACGAATTTGATTTTCCCTTTCGCAGAGCAGTATTCTTGCGGTTAGCTTCATCTCGCTCAAGTTGAACTTCAAGGAGATCCTCTTGGAATTTCGCCAAAGCCTTGGCACCTTGATCAGAGATACAATCCGTATCATCTATGAGACCGCTAATTTTTGTTCTTAACTCATGTTTTTTTCTTTGGAATCAATAAGG
>NW_020643602.1:0-490 GCF_003573695.1 Papaver somniferum
CTAATCGAACGCCTAAACAAGAAATGCTAGTTAACTAACCTAGTAATTGTCTTGTTTAAAAGTTAAAGGTCTAAGTTATATGGATAATTAGAACCTGATGAGAAAAATAGAGTTATTTTTATTTTGGTCTTATCAAACAACCGACTGTATTTGTACAATCGGTTTAGCAAAGGAACTAAGGTACTTAGTTGATTTTTGGTTTGCTAAACTATTAGGAAAAATTGCTTCCGGCAATTGTTTCCTTGATAACATATCAAAACAAATTAATTTCTAGTTTCGGTTTTGATATTGGTTATCAAAAATGGTGTGTGGAACCCTCGTGCTTAACTCTATAGGTTGCAAGTCTATTTTGAGATTTGTAAGATTCTTTTCGGTTTGTCCTTTATTTTTTTGTTTCTTTGTCATTTTGTGACAAAAAGGGGGAGAAATATATGGAGTAAACAAGTGATACTGGCATTGATTTTATATTGATTGGTATCACTAAGGGAAA
>NW_020643602.1:501-1000 GCF_003573695.1 Papaver somniferum
AAGTGATACTGGCATTGGTTTTATATTGATTGGTATCACTAAGGGAAAGGACAATTGTTCTTAAATGTTTATCTAACGAAAGAGTGAAAGCATAGACTAAGGGGGAGTAACATATCATTACAAAGGAATAACAAAGACGTGCAGATTGATAAAATCTGCCTATCTTACCTTTAGGGGGAGTAATATTCTTTGTTATTATCATGTTAACATCGGCATTTAAGGATTGAATGTATACAGGTTATTGTGTTTTTGAATTCGGGAATCAAGCGTATGTGTAATGAATTCTTGTAATTTGTTTATCCATATGATGTAAGAGTTTTGTCACTAAAATTGACAAAGGGGGAGATTGTTAGAGCATAGCTCGGTTGAACCCACCAAGCGTTGGTATGTCAAGTTTGGTTGTCATATTTTAGTGAATCAAAACTCATTTAAAGATTCGCTTGATTATGTAATAGAGTCAACTTCGTATAGGTTAGCTTGAAAGTATTAGGATATGAGA
>NW_020643603.1:0-357 GCF_003573695.1 Papaver somniferum
GGGCCTACAGTAATACCGCAAGTGCACGGTCGTCGGTTGTAGCTCGTGCAAGTACGGGTCGATCCACAGAGATCGGGAGTGTTTTGTAGTGTTTAGCTATTTGGGCTCTAAATTGTTGTTGGGCTTTGGGTACCAATGGACTTATGGGCTTAGTGGGTTTTGTACCTTTGAGCTTTGGGCTTTGATTGAGCTTTGGGCTCAATTTCACCCTAACAGTGAAGTGGTCTTTCACAGTAATTGGTCTTTGGGCTTCTGGAATGAAATGTACTGGGCTTGGTTATTGAACTGGGCTATGGGCTTGAGTGCACAGCAGAGCAGATGCAAGCAGTAGCAGCTGCAGGGGAAGGGGAGCAGCAG
>NW_020643603.1:557-1000 GCF_003573695.1 Papaver somniferum
AAAAATATTTATTCTCGAAAACAATGAAAATACAGAATATGGGATAAAATGTAGAATTAATGCACAAAAGATGAGTTAAATGCCAACAAAAAGGGATAGATATATACAATATTTGGCACTCATCAACTTCTGCCTCACTTAAAAGGATTTTATGATAATTGCACTCAATAAGACGGCTTTTTATGGGTCTCACATGTGTGCAGGTAGGAATGAAGAGAGAATCCTACACACGTTGAATGGTGGGAAGGAAACCTTCCGAATTATTTCTAGAGACCCCACAAGATCGTGGGAAACAAAAGACTTTTTTCTGATGATCTCTAAGAAAGGAAATCAACCACTATAGCAAGGATGGGAGTACTTACCACCTTCACTTCCGATTGGCAGTGATGAAAGCACCACTCTCACAACATCCAATAGAAACGTAGTCTTCAGCTCGTCTTCTT
>NW_020643604.1:0-547 GCF_003573695.1 Papaver somniferum
TTTCTCCCACGAGCGCAAAAACCACTTTTTTAGCCAATTTCGCCGCAAAAGCTTATTTCTCCAAAAATACCTACAGGGACATAAAAAGCCATAATAAATATAAAATCGAGCACTAATAATATATACAATTGAGATTATATAAGACACAAAAATGTGCCTATCAAATACCCCCAAACTTATTATTTGCTAGTCCTCGATCAAATCAAATAGAAAATAAAAATCCTAACTCACTGTCGCAGGCATCGTCGATTGCATTTAGCGTATGCAATAAGCCTTTAAACCCCTAGGTGTCCCCAGTGGCCGATTTATAGTCTCGGGAGGGCTTACCAGAGGTATACCCACAAATCATTTATACTCCAGATCCTAGCTATCTACGCAGAACCTTGGAAAGCACTAAAGAATCTCCTTGGTTCGCATACTTATTGACTATAAGAGGAAGTACCCTGATGCGAAATTCCAATTGTTGTACACGAGTTTGCACTCAAGCATACTAAAATTCATATATAAGTGACAGAGCTCTACTCAGATAGTCGCACTATGGACATCA
>NW_020643604.1:598-1000 GCF_003573695.1 Papaver somniferum
AAAATGAACCTATCCTAATGGATTGAGATACTAGTCTGACTAATATCAACACACTGGCATATACAAGGGTACCAGTGGTCGATAACCTAACTCTAGGTCAACACAACTGGCATATACAAGGGTACCAGTGGTCGACTTTATTGAATTTATTCCTTTTGGTCAAATGGTCTGGTCTCAATTTCTTTTCTTTTTTTTTTCAACTTTTTTTCAACTTTTTTTTTCATGGTATCTCAATCACTCTAATTCACCCTAGCATTGGTAACAACTTGAATCGTGAGCCCCACCTAATCACTTAGAGAAACATAGTTTAAAAACAAAACAACATCAAATAGAAGTGAAAAGGACTCAACGAAATATGGTGAAACTATCATGTTATTTCTAACACCTGAGCTCTGTGCTTTT
>NW_020643605.1:0-408 GCF_003573695.1 Papaver somniferum
AATGGAAAAGGGGAACCGATCCTTGTAAGGGGTGAAGGGAACCGATCCTAGTAAGGGGTGTAAGGGGAACCGATCCTTGTAAGGGGTGAAGGAAACGATCCTAGTAAGGGGTGCAGTGCAAGAGGGAACCGATCCTTGTATGGGGTGCAGCACATTTACAGTAGAAAGGGGAACCGATCCTGTGAAGAGGTGCAACACATATAAGTTAGATACCATATATATGTGGGGAACCGATCCTAGTACCTAGTCAACCATATCTTTGGTAAGCTAGTGTGGCTATGCGTAGTACTTAGAGCTGGCAAACGGGCGGGACGGGTCTGGCTTGTGACCAACCCGCGGGTTACGGGTTAATACAAGCCTGAGCTCGCGGGTTGAAATTCTTCACGGGTGGTCATTTATCCCACCCGT
>NW_020643605.1:608-1000 GCF_003573695.1 Papaver somniferum
CAAGCCACTAAATATACAACCCGCGCCCGTCTTGTTTAGTTACGATCCGGGACGGGTGCGGGTTTTCACGGGACGGGACGGGCCAACCCGCGGGTTTTGGCTCGGATTGCCAGCTCTAGTAGTACTCACATGAAGGTAGAACCGAAACTTGTTTTGGTAGAACCGCAAACCCATGATTCCAATTGAATGTTTGGTTTGATCAATCACATAGTTCTTGAAAGTCAGATGAACCAATTCTAAACTTGTTTGGAAGTGTGGAAAATCGGTTTCAAGATTGTAAGTGTGAAAGAGAACTTACAAAGTAAAGATGTCCACAAACTTTGAACACGTGTTGAATGTTTATTTCTATAATTGTTCAAAGATATTCCTTAAGGATAAATGGAAGAGAATCC
>NW_020643606.1:0-487 GCF_003573695.1 Papaver somniferum
GATTGATGAGGTACCCTAATAGGGAGGCAAATGGATCGAGACAACTACACAGCTAATGGACCCTAACTCTGTCAGCTCAACTGTTTATCAAAAAAACAAAGAACACTCACACTCAAGTTTTCTCGATTCACACACACACATTATATTATTGAAAGGCAAGAAACATCATCACTAATTCATCTTCCTTCCTCCCATTTGATGGTCCCATTTGGTGTTAGTCACTCTCCAATTATCAACCTTTTCTTTTTCCCTTCATCAATAGATTCTATACCAGGCATCCATGTCCTATATCTTATCTCCTTGGAATAAAAACACCCTTCAATTTGCAACTGGGGCTTCCTTACTTTACAGCTGTGTCTCCCTTGTACCAGCAAGCAAGTTTGAAATTGGTGCTTCATTTTTTTTCTTGTTCGTAGTACAACTTAGTCAAGAAAACGTACACACTTCGCTCATCAGAAATAAGATTCGAGGGAAGGGTCGATTAGCT